>NC_064639.1:2436742-2739772 GCF_023864345.2 Schistocerca serialis cubense | reverse complement strand
CAATGCCGACTTAAGTACAAGAAGGCTGCCTCTTTTTACCGTCTATGTTTTGAACCATTTCTGTGACACTAATTATAGATTGCGATGCTTCACTTCAGGTTTACTGTCTCCCTTGGACCTTCTTATTGACGATGAAACACAGAAATTGCATCGGAATTAAATACAAAAGGCACAATACCGACTTAAGTACAAGAAGACTGACTCTTCTTACTGTCTATGTTTTGAACCATTCCTGTGACACTAGTTATAGATTCCGATGCTTCACTTCAGGTTTACTGTGTCCCTATGATCTTCTTATTGACGATGAAACACAGAAATTGCATCGGAATTAAATACAAAAGGCACAATGCTGACTTAAGTACAAGAAGACTGACTCTTCTGACTGTCTATGTTTTGAACCATTCCTGTGACACTAGTTATAGATTCCGATGCTTCACCTCAGGCTTACTGTATCCCTTGGACCTTCTTATTGACGATGAAACACAGAAATTGCATCGGAATTAAACACAAAAGGCACAATGCCGACTTAAGTACAAAAAGACTGACTCTTCTTACTGACTATGCTTTGAACCATTCCTGTGACACTAGTTATAGATTCCGATGCTTCACTTCAGGTTTACTGTATCCCTTGGACCTTCTTATTGACGATGAAACTCAGAAATTGCATCGGAATTAAATACAAGAGGTACAATGCCGACCTAAGTACAAGACGACTGACTTTTCTTACTGTCTATGTTTTGAACTATCCTGTGACACTAGTTATAGATTCCGATGCTTTACTTCAGGTTTACTGTATCCCTCTGATCTTCTTATTGACGATGAAACACAGAAATTGCATCGGAATGAAATACAAAAGGCACAATGGCGACTTAAGTACAAGAGGACTGATCTTTCTTACTGTCTATGTTTTGAACCATTCCTGTGACACTAGTTATAGATTCCGATGCTTCACTTCAGGTTTACTGCATCCCTCTGACCTTCTTATTGATGTTGAAACACAGAAATTGCATCGGAATTAAATACAAAAGGCACAATGCAGACTTAAGTACAAGAAGACTGACTCTTCTTACTGACTATGTTTTGAACCATTCCTGTGACACTAGTTATAGATTGCGATGCTTCACTTCAGGTTTGCTGTATCCCTCTGTCCTTCTTAATGACGATGAAACACAGAATTTGCATCGGAATTAAATACAAAAGGCACAATGCCGACTTAAGTACAAGAAGACTGACTCTTCGTAATGACTATGTTTGAACCATTCCTGTGTCACTAGTTATAGATTCCGATGCTTCACTTCAGGTTTACTGTATACCTTGGACCTTCTAATTGACGATGAAACACAGAGATTGCATCGCAATTAATTAGAAAAGGCACAATGCCGAGTAAAGTACAAGAAGGCTGCCTCTTTTTACTGTCTATGTTTTGAACCATTTCTGTGACACTAGTTATAGATAGCGATGCTTCACTTCAGGTTTACTGTCTCTCTCGGACCTTCTTATTGACGATGACACACAGAAATTGCATCGGAATTAAGTACAAAAGGCTCAATACCGACTTAAGTACAAGAAGACTGACTCTTTTTACTGTCTATGTTTTGAACCATTCCTGTGACACTAGTTATAGATTCCGATGCTTCACTTCAGGTTTACTGTATCCCTATGATCTTCTTATTGACGATGAAACACAGAAATTGCATCGGAATTAAATACAAAAGGCACTATGCTGACTTAAGTACAGGAAGACTGACTCTTCTTAATGTCTATGATTTGAACCATTCCTGTGACACTAGTTATAGATTCCGATGCTTCACTTCAGGCTTACTGTATCCCTTGGAACTTCTTATTGACGATGAAACACAGATATTGCATCGGAATTAAACACAAAAGGCACAATGCCGACTTAAGTACAAAAAGGCTGACTCTTCTTACTGACTATGCTTTGAACCATTCCTGTGACACTAGTTATAGATTCGGATGCTTCACTTCAGGTTTACTGTATACCTTGGACCTTCTAATTGACGATGAAACACAGAGATTGCATCGGAATTAAATAGAAAAGGCACAATGCCGACTTAAGTACAAGAAGGCTGCCTCTTTTTACTGTCTATGTTTTGAACCATTTCTGTGACACTAGTTATAGATTGCGATGCTTCATTTCAGGTTTACTGTCTCCCTTGGACCTTCTTATTGACGATGAAACACAGAAATTGCATCGGAATTAAATACAAAAGGCACAATACCGACTTAGGTACAAGAAGACTGACTCTTCTTACTGTCTATGTTTTGAACCATTCCTGTGACACTAGTTATAGATTCCGATGCTTCACTTCAGGTTTACTGTGTCCCTATGATCTTCTTATTGACGATGAAACACAGATATTGCATCGGAATTAAATCCAAAAGGCACAATGCTGACTTAAGCACAAGAAGACTGACTCTTCTGACTGTCTATGTTTTGAACCATTCCTGTGACACTAGTTATAGATTCCGATGCTTCACGTCAGGCTTACTGTATCCCTTGGACCTTCTTATTGACGATGAAACACAGAAATTGCATCGGAATTAAACACAAAAGGCACAATGCTGACTTAAGTACAAAAAGACTGACTCTTCTTACTGACTATGCTTTGAACCATTCCTGTGACACTAGTTATAGATTCCGATGCTTCACTTCAGGTTTACTGTATCCCTTGGACCTTCTTATTGACGATGAAACTCAGAAATTGCATCGGAATTAAATACAAGAGGCACAATGCAGACTTAAGTACAAGAAGACTGACTCTTTTTACTGTCTATGTTTTGAACCATTCCTATGACACTAGTTATAGATTCCGATGCTTCACTGCAGGTTTACTGTATCCCTATGATCTTCTTATTGACGATGAAACACAGAAATTGCATCGGAATTAAATAGAAAAGGCACAATGCCGACCTAAGTACAAGACGTCTGGCTTTTCTTACTGTCTATGTTTTGAACTATTCCTGTGACACTAGTTATAGATTCCGATGCTTCACTTCAGGTTTACTGTATCCCTCTGATCTTCTTATTGACGATGAAACACAGAAATTGCATCGGAATTAAATACAAAAGGCACAATGGCGACTTAAGTACAAGAGGACTGATCTTTGTTACTGTCTATGTTTTGAACCATTCCTGTGACACTAGTTATAGATTCCGATGCTTCACTTCAGGTTTACTGTATCCCTCTGACCTTCTTATTGATGTTGAAACACAGAAATTACATCGGAATTAAATACAAAAGGCACAATGCAGACTTAAGTACAAGAAGACTGACTCTTCTTACTGACTATGTTTTGAACCATTCCTGTGACACTAGTTATAGATTGCGATGCTTCACTTCAGGTTTGCTGTATCCCTCTGACCTTCTTATTGACGATGAAACACAGAAATTGCATCGGAATTAAATACAAAAGGCACAATGGCGACTTAAGTACAAGAGGACTGATCTTTGTTACTGTCTATGTTTTGAACCATTCCTGTGACACTAGTTATAGATTCCGATGCTTCACTTCAGGTTTACTGTATCCCTCTGACCTTCTTATTGATGTTGAAACACAGAAATTACATCGGAATTAAATACAAAAGGCACAATGCAGACTTAAGTACAAGAAGACTGACTCTTCTTACTGACTATGTTTTGAACCATTTCTGTGACACTAGTTATAGATGGCGATGCTTCACTTCAGGTTTGCTGTCTCTCTTGAACCTTCTTATTAACGATGACACACAGAAATTGCATCGGAATTAAATACAAAAGGCTAAATACCGACTTAAGTACAAGAAGACTGACTCTTTTTACTGTCTATGTTTTGAACCATTCCTATGACACGAGTTATAGATTCCGATGCTTCACTTCAGGTTTACTGTATCCCTATGATCTTCTTATTGACGATGAAACACAGAAATTGCATCGGAATTAAATACAAAAGGCACAATGCTGACTTAAGTACAGGAAGACTGACTCTTCTTACTGTCTATGATTTGAACCATTCCTGTGACACTAGTTATAGATTCCGATGCTTCACTTCAGGCTTACTGTATCCCTTGGACCTTCTTATTGACGATGAAACACAGAAATTGCATCGGAATTAAACACAAAAGGCACAATGCCGACTTAAGTACAAAAGGGCTGACTCTTCTTACTGACTATGGTTTGAACCATTCCTGTGACACTAGTTATAGATTCGGATGCTTCACTTCAGGTTTACTGTATCCCTTGGACCTTCTTATTGACGATGAAACACAGAAATTGCATCGGAATTAAATACAAAAGGTACAATGCCGACTTAAGTACAAGAAGGGTGACTCTTTTTACTGACTATGTTTGAACCATTCCTGTGACACTAGTTATGGATTCGGATGCTTCACTTCAGGTTTACTGTATCCCTCTGACCTTATTGCCGATGAAACACAGAAACTGCATCGGAAATAAATACAAAAGGCACAATGCCGACTTAAGGACAAGAGGACTGAATCTTCTTAGTGACTATGCTTTGAACCATTCCTGTGACACTAGTTATAGATTCCGATGCTTCACTTCAGGATTACCGTATCCCTCTGCCCTTCTTATTGACGATGAAACACAGAAATTGCATCGCAATTAAATACAGAAGGCACAATGCCGACTTAAGTACATGAAGACCGACTCTTCTTATTGACAATGATTTGAACCATTCCTGTGACACTAGTTATAGATTCCGATGCTTCACTTCAGGTTTACTGTATCCCTTGGTCATTCTTATTGACGATGAAACATAGAAATTGCATCAGAATTAAATACAAAAGGCAAAATGCCGACTTAAGGACAAGAAGACTGACTCTTCTTACTGACTATGCTTTGAACCATTCCTGTGACACTAGCAATAGATTCCGATGCTTCACTTCAGGTTTACTGTATCCCTCTGATCTTCGTATTGACGACGAAACACAGAAATTGCATCGGAATTAAATAGAAAAGGCACAATGCCGACTTAAGTGCAAGAAGACTGAATCTTCTTACTGTCTATGTTTTGAACCATTCCTGTGACTCTAGTTATAGATTCCGATGCTTCACTCCAGGTTTACTGTATCCCTTGGACCTTCGTATAGACGATGAAACACAGAAATTGCATCGGAATTAAATTGAAAAGCACAATGCCGACTTAAGTACAAGAAGACAGACTCTTCTTACTGACTATGTTTTGAACCATTCCTGTGACACTAGTTACAGATTCCGATGCTTCACTTCAGGTTTGCTGTATACCTTGGACCTTCTTATTGACGATGAAACACATAAATTCCTTCAGAATTAAGTACAAAAAGCACAATGGCGACTTAAGTACAAGAAGACTGACTCTTTTTACTGTCTGTGTTTTGAACCATTCCTATGACACTAGTTATAGATTCCGATGCTTCACTTCAGGTTTACTGTATCCCTATGATCTTCTTATTGACGATGAAACACAGAAATTGCATCGGAATTAAATACAAAAGGCACAATGCTGACTTAAGTACAGGAAGACTGACTCTTCTTAATGTCTATGATTTGAACCATTCCTGTGACACTAGTTATAGATTCCGATGCTTCACTTCAGGCTTACTGTATCCCTTGGAACTTCTTATTGACGATGAAACACAGATATTGCATCGGAATTAAACACAAAAGGCACAATGCCGACTTAAGTACAAAAAGGCTGACTCTTCTTACTGACTATGCTTTGAACCATTCCTGTGACACTAGTTATAGATTCGGATGCTTCACTTCAGGTTTACTGTATCCCTTGGACCTTCTTATTGACGATGAAACACAGAAATTGCATCGGAATTAAATACAAAAGGTACAATGCCGACTTAAGTACAAGAAGACTGACTCTTTTTACTGACTATGTTTGAACCATTCCTGTGACACTAGTTATAGATTCCGATGCTTCACTTCAGGTTTACTGTATCCCTCTGACCTTCTTATTGATGTTGAAACACAGAAATTGCATCGGAATTATATACAAAAGGCACAATGCCGACTTAAGTACAAGAATACAGACTCTTCTTACTGACTATGTTTTGAACCATTCTCGTGACACTAGTTATAGATTCCGATGCTTCAGTTCAGGTTTACTGTATCCCTTAAACCTTCTTATTGACGATGAAACACAGAAATTGCATCGGAATTAAATACAAAAGGCACAAAGCCGACTTAAGTACAAGAAGACTGACTCTTCTTACAGACTATGTTTGAACCATTCCTGTGTCACTAGATATAGATTCCGATGTTTCACTTCAGGTTAACTGTATACCTTGAACCTTCTAATTGACGATGAAACACAGAGATTGCATCGGAATTAAATATAAAAGTCACAATGCCGACTTAAGTACAAGAAGGCTGCCTCTTTTTACTGTCTATGTTTTGAACCATTTCTGTGACACTAGTTATAGATTGCGATGCTTCACTTCAGGTTTACTGTCTTCCTTGGACCTTCTTATTGACGATGAAACACAGAAATTGCATTGGAATTAAATACAAAAGGCACAATACCGACTTAAGTACAAGAAGACTGACTCTTCTTACTGTCTATGTTTTGAACCATTCCTGTGACACTAGTTATAGATTCCGATGCTTCACATCAGGTTTACTGTGTCCCTATGATCTTCTTATTGACGATGAAACACAGAAATTGCATCGGAATTAAATACAAAAGGCACAATGCTGACTTAAGTACAAGAAGACTGACTCTTCTGACTGTCTATGTTTTGAACCATTCCTGTGACACTAGTTATAGATTCCGATGCTTCACGTCAGGCTTACTGTATCCCTTGGACCTTCTTATTGACGATGAAACACAGAGATTGCATCGGAATTAAACACAAAAGGCTCAATGCTGACTTAAGTACAAAAAGACTGACTCTTCTTACTGACTATGCTTTGAACCATTCCTGTGACACTAGTTGTAGATTCCGATGCTTCACTTCAGGTTTACTGTATCCCTTGGACCTTCTTATTGACGATGAAACTCAGAAATTGCATCGGAATTAAATACAAGAGGTACAATGCCGACTTAAGTACAAGAAGACTGACTCTTTTTACTGACTATGTTTGAAGCATTCCTGTGACACTAGTTATGGATTCGGATGCTTCACTTCTGGTTCACTGTATCCCTCTGACCTTCTTATTGACGATGAAACACAGAAATTGCATCGGAATTAAATAGAAAAAGCACAATGCCGACCTAAGTACAAGACGACTGACTTTTCTTAGTGTCTATGTTTTAAACTATTCCTGTGACACTAGTTATAGATTCAGATGCTTCACTTCAGGTTTACTGTATCCCTCTGATCTTCTTATTGACGATGAAACACAGAAATTGCATCGGAATTAAATACAAAAGGCACAATGGCGACTTAAGTACAAGAGGACTGACCTTTCTTACTGTCTATGTTTTGAACCATTCCTGTGACACTAGTTATAGATTCCGATGCTTCACTTCAGGTTTACTGTATCCCTCTGACCTTCTTATTGATGTTGAAACACAGAAATTGCATCGGAATTATATACAAAAGGCACAATGCCGACTTAAGTACAAGAAGACAGACTCTTCTTACTGACTATGTTTTGAACCATTCCCGTGACACTAGTTATAGATTCCGATGCTTCACTTCAGGTTTACTGTATCCCTTAAACCTTCTTATTGACGATGAAACACAGAAATTGCATCGGAATTAAATACAAAAGGCACAAAGCCGACTTAAGTACAAGAAGACTGACTCTTCTTACTGACTATGTTTGAACCATTCCTGTGTCACTAGATATAGATTCCGATGTTTCACTTCAGGTGTACTGTATACCTTGGACCTTCTAATTGACGATGAAACACAGAGATTGCATCGGAATTAAATGGAAAAGGCACAATGCCGACTTAAGTACAAGAAGGCTGCCTCTTTTTACCGTCTATGTTTTGAACCATTTCTGTGACACTAATTATAGATTGCGATGCTTCACTTCAGGTTTACTGTCTCCCTTGGACCTTCTTATTGACGATGAAACACAGAAATTGCATCGGAATTAAATACAAAAGGCACAATACCGACTTAAGTACAAGAAGACTGACTCTTCTTACTGTCTATGTTTTGAACCATTCCTGTGACACTAGTTATAGATTCCGATGCTTCACTTCAGGTTTACTGTGTCCCTATGATCTTCTTATTGACGATGAAACACAGAAATTGCATCGGAATTAAATACAAAAGGCACAATGCTGACTTAAGTACAAGAAGACTGACTCTTCTGACTGTCTATGTTTTGAACCATTCCTGTGACACTAGTTATAGATTCCGATGCTTCACGTCAGGCTTACTGTATCCCTTGGACCTTCTTATTGACGATGAAACACAGAAATTGCATCGGAATTAAACACAAAAGGCACAATGCCGACTTAAGTACAAAAAGACTGACTCTTCTTACTGACTATGCTTTGAACCATTCCTGTGACACTAGTTATAGATTCCGATGCTTCACTTCAGGTTTACTGTATCCCTTGGACCTTCTTATTGACGATGAAACTCAGAAATTGCATCGGAATTAAATACAAGAGGTACAATGCCGACCTAAGTACAAGACGACTGACTTTTCTTACTGTCTATGTTTTGAACTATCCTGTGACACTAGTTATAGATTCCGATGCTTCACTTCAGGTTTACTGTATCCCTCTGATCTTCTTATTGACGATGAAACACAGAAATTGCATCGGAATGAAATACAAAAGGCACAATGGCGACTTAAGTACAAGAGGACTGATCTTTCTTACTGTCTATGTTTTGAACAATTCCTGTGACACTAGTTATAGATTCCGATGCTTCACTTCAGGTTTACTGCATCCCTCTGACCTTCTTATTGATGTTGAAACACAGAAATTGCATCGGAATTAAATACAAAAGGCACAATGCAGACTTAAGTACAAGAAGACTGACTCTTCTTACTGACTATGTTTTGAACCATTCCTGTGACACTAGTTATAGATTGCGATGCTTCACTTCAGGTTTGCTGTATCCCTCTGTCCTTCTTAATGACGATGAAACACAGAATTTGCATCGGAATTAAATACAAAAGGCACAATGCCGACTTAAGTACAAGAAGACTGACTCTTCGTAATGACTATGTTTGAACCATTCCTGTGTCACTAGTTATAGATTCCGATGCTTCACTTCAGGTTTACTGTATACCTTGGACCTTCTAATTGACGATGAAACACAGAGATTGCATCGCAATTAATTAGAAAAGGCACAATGCCGAGTAAAGTACAAGAAGGCTGCCTCTTTTTACTGTCTATGTTTTGAACCATTTCTGTGACACTAGTTATAGATAGCGATGCTTCACTTCAGGTTTACTGTCTCTCTCGGACCTTCTTATTGACGATGACACACAGAAATTGCATCGGAATTAAGTACAAAAGGCTCAATACCGACTTAAGTACAAGAAGACTGACTCTTTTTACTGTCTATGTTTTGAACCATTCCTGTGACACTAGTTATAGATTCCGATGCTTCACTTCAGGTTTACTGTATCCCTATGATCTTCTTATTGACGATGAAACACAGAAATTGCATCGGAATTAAATACAAAAGGCACTATGCTGACTTAAGTACAGGAAGACTGACTCTTCTTAATGTCTATGATTTGAACCATTCCTGTGACACTAGTTATAGATTCCGATGCTTCACTTCAGGCTTACTGTATCCCTTGGAACTTCTTATTGACGATGAAACACAGATATTGCATCGGAATTAAACACAAAAGGCACAATGCCGACTTAAGTACAAAAAGGCTGACTCTTCTGACTGACTATGCTTTGAACCATTCCTGTGACACTAGTTATAGATTCGGATGCTTCACTTCAGGTTTACTGTATACCTTGGACCTTCTAATTGACGATGAAACACAGAGATTGCATCGGAATTAAATAGAAAAGGCACAATGCCGACTTAAGTACAAGAAGGCTGCCTCTTTTTACTGTCTATGTTTTGAACCATTTCTGTGACACTAGTTATAGATTGCGATGCTTCATTTCAGGTTTACTGTCTCCCTTGGACCTTCTTATTGACGATGAAACACAGAAATTGCATCGGAATTAAATACAAAAGGCACAATACCGACTTAGGTACAAGAAGACTGACACTTCTTACTGTCTATGTTTTGAACCATTCCTGTGACACTAGTTATAGATTCCGATGCTTCACTTCAGGTTTACTGTGTCCCTATGATCTTCTTATTGACGATGAAACACAGATATTGCATCGGAATTAAATCCAAAAGGCACAATGCTGACTTAAGTACAAGAAGACTGACTCTTCTGACTGTCTATGTTTTGAACCATTCCTGTGACACTAGTTATAGATTCCGATGCTTCACGTCAGGCTTACTGTATCCCTTGGACCTTCTTATTGACGATGAAACACAGAAATTGCATCGGAATTAAACACAAAAGGCACAATGCTGACTTAAGTACAAAAAGACTGACTCTTCTTACTGACTATGCTTTGAACCATTCCTGTGACACTAGTTATAGATTCCGATGCTTCACTTCAGGTTTACTGTATCCCTTGGACCTTCTTATTGACGATGAAACTCAGAAATTGCATCGGAATTAAATACAAGAGGCACAATGCAGACTTAAGTACAAGAAGACTGACTCTTTTTACTGTCTATGTTTTGAACCATTCCTATGACACTAGTTATAGATTCCGATGCTTCACTTCAGGTTTACTGTATCCCTATGATCTTCTTATTGACGATGAAACACAGAAATTGCATCGGAATTAAATAGAAAAGGCACAATGCCGACCTAAGTACAAGACGACTGGCTTTTCTTACTGTCTATGTTTTGAACTATTCCTGTGACACTAGTTATAGATTCCGATGCTTCACTTCAGGTTTACTGTATCCCTCTGATCTTCTTATTGACGATGAAACACAGAAATTGCATCGGAATTAAATACAAAAGGCACAATGGCGACTTAAGTACAAGAGGACTGATCTTTGTTACTGTCTATGTTTTGAACCATTCCTGTGACACTAGTTATAGATTCCGATGCTTCACTTCAGGTTTACTGTATCCCTCTGACCTTCTTATTGATGTTGAAACACAGAAATTACATCGGAATTAAATACAAAAGGCACAATGCAGACTTAAGTACAAGAAGACTGACTCTTCTTACTGACTATGTTTTGAACCATTCCTGTGACACTAGTTATAGATTGCGATGCTTCACTTCAGGTTTGCTGTATCCCTCTGACCTTCTTATTGACGATGAAACACAGAAATTGCATCGGAATTAAATACAAAAGGCACAATGGCGACTTAAGTACAAGAGGACTGATCTTTGTTACTGTCTATGTTTTGAACCATTCCTGTGACACTAGTTATAGATTCCGATGCTTCACTTCAGGTTTACTGTATCCCTCTGACCTTCTTATTGATGTTGAAACACAGAAATTACATCGGAATTAAATACAAAAGGCACAATGCAGACTTAAGTACAAGAAGACTGACTCTTCTTACTGACTATGTTTTGAACCATTTCTGTGACACTAGTTATAGATAGCGATGCTTCACTTCAGGTTTGCTGTCTCTCTTGAACCTTCTTATTAACGATGACACACAGAAATTGCATCGGAATTAAATACAAAAGGCTAAATACCGACTTAAGTACAAGAAGACTGACTCTTTTTACTGTCTATGTTTTGAACCATTCCTATGACACTAGTTATAGATTCCGATGCTTCACTTCAGGTTTACTGTATCCCTATGATCTTCTTATTGACGATGAAACACAGACATTGCATCGGAATTAAATACAAAAGGCACAATGCTGACTTAAGTACAGGAAGACTGACTCTTCTTACTGTCTATGATTTGAACCATTCCTGTGACACTAGTTATAGATTCCGATGCTTCACTTCAGGCTTACTGTATCCCTTGGACCTTCTTATTGACGATGAAACACAGAAATTGCATCGGAATTAAACACAAAAGGCACAATGCCGACTTAAGTACAAAAGGGCTGACTCTTCTTACTGACTATGGTTTGAACCATTCCTGTGACACTAGTTATAGATTCGGATGCTTCACTTCAGGTTTACTGTATCCCTTGGACCTTCTTATTGACGATGAAACACAGAAATTGCATCGGAATTAAATACAAAAGGTACAATGCCGACTTAAGTACAAGAAGGGTGACTCTTTTTACTGACTATGTTTGAACCATTCCTGTGACACTAGTTATGGATTCGGATGCTTCACTTCAGGTTTACTGTATCCCTCTGACCTTATTGCCGATGAAACACAGAAACTGCATCGGAAATAAATACAAAAGGCACAATGCCGACTTAAGGACAAGAGGACTGAATCTTCTTAGTGACTATGCTTTGAACCATTCCTGTGACACTAGTTATAGATTCCGATGCTTCACTTCAGGATTACCGTATCCCTCTGCCCTTCTTATTGACGATGAAACACAGAAATTGCATCGCAATTAAATACAGAAGGCACAATGCCGACTTAAGTACATGAAGACCGACTCTTCTTATTGACAATGATTTGAACCATTCCTGTGACACTAGTTATAGATTCCGATGCTTCACTTCAGGTTTACTGTATCCCTTGGTCATTCTTATTGACGATGAAACATAGAAATTGCATCAGAATTAAATACAAAAGGCAAAATGTCGAATTAAGGACAAGAAGACTGACTCTCCTTACTGACTATGCTTTGAACCATTCCTGTGACACTAGCAATAGATTCCGATGCTTCACTTCAGGTTTACTGTATCCCTCTGATCTTCGTATTGACGACGAAACACAGAAATTGCATCGGAATTAAATAGAAAAGGCACAATGCCGACTTAAGTGCAAGAAGACTGAATCTTCTTACTGTCTATGTTTTGAACCATTCCTGTGACTCTAGTTATAGATTCCGATGCTTCACTCCAGGTTTACTGTATCCCTTGGACCTTCGTATAGACGATGAAACACAGAAATTGCATCGGAATTAAATTGAAAAGCACAATGCCGACTTAAGTACAAGAAGACAGACTCTTCTTACTGACTATGTTTTGAACCATTCCTGTGACACTAGTTACAGATTCCGATGCTTCACTTCAGGTTTGCTGTATACCTTGGACCTTCTTATTGACGATGAAACACATAAATTCCTTCAGAATTAAGTACAAAAAGCACAATGGCGACTTAAGTACAAGAAGACTGACTCTTCCTACTGTCTATGTTTTAAACCATTCCTGTGACACTTGTTTTGGATTCCGATGCTTGACTTCAGGTTTACTGTATCCCTCAGACCTTCTTATTGACGATGAAACACAGAAATTGCATCGGAATTAAATACAAAAGGCACAATGCCGACTTAAGTACAAGAAGACTGACTCTTCTTACTGACTATGTTTTGAACCATTCCTGTGACACTAGTTATAGATTCCAATGCTTCACTTCAGGTTTACTGTATCTCTCTGACCTTATTATTGACGATGAAAAACAGTAATTGCATCGGAATTAAATACAAAAGGCACAATGCCGACTTAAGTACATGAAGACCGACTCTTGTTATTGACAATTATTTGAACCATTCCTGTGACACTAGTTATAGATTCCGATGCTTCACTTCAGGTTTACTGTATGCCTCTGACGTTCTTATTGACGATGAAACACAGAAATTGCATCGGAATTAAATAGAAAAGCCACAATGCCGACTTAAGTACAAGAAGACTGACTCTTCTTACTGTCTATGACTTGAACCATACCTGTGACTCTAGTTATAGATTCCGATGCTTCACTGCAGGTTTACCGTATCCCTTGGACCTTCTTATTGACGATGAAACACAGAAATTGCATCGGAATTAAATAGAAAAGGCACAATGCCGACTTAAGTACACGAAGACTGACTCTTCTTACTGTCTCTGTTTTGAATCTTTCCTGTGACACTAGTTATAGATTCCGATGCTACACTCCAGGTTTACTGTATCCCTTGGACCTTCTTATTGACGATGAAACACAGAAATTGCATCGGAATTAAATACAAAAGGCACAATGCCGACTTAAGTACAAGAAGACTGACTCTTCTTACTGACTATGTCTTGAACCATTCTTGTGACACTAGTTATAGATTCCGATGCTTCACTTCAGGTTTACTGTATCCCTCTGACGTTCTTATTGACGATGAAACACAGAAATTGCATCGGAATTAAATAGAAAAGGCACAATGCCGACTTAAGTACAAGAAGACTGACTCTTCTTACTGTCTATGAATTGAACCATTCCTCTGACTCTAGTTATAGATTCCGATGCTTCAGTGTAGGTTTACCGTATCCCTTGGACCTTCTTATTGACGATGAAACACAGAAATTGCATCGGAATTAAATAGAAAAGGCACAATGCCGACTTAAGTACAAGAAGACTGACTCTTCTTACTGACTATGTTTTGAACCATTCCTGTGACACTAGATATAGATTCCGATGCTTCCCTTCATGTTTTCTGTATACCTTGGACCTTCTTATTGACGATGAAACACAGAAATTGCATCGGAATGAAATACAAAAGGCATAATGCCGTCTTAGGTACAAGAGGACTGACTCTTCCTACTGTGTATGTTTTGAACCATTCCTGTGACACTAGTATTGGATTTCGATGCTTCACTTCAGGTTTACTGTATCCCTCTGACCTTCTTATTGACGATGAAAGAAATTGCATCGGAATTAAAAACTAAAGGTACAATGCCGACTTAAGTACAAGAAGACTGACTTTTTCTACTGTCTATGTTTTGAACCATTCCTGTGACACTAGTTATAGATTCCGAGGCTTCACTTCAGGTTTACTGCATCCCCTGGACCTTCTTATTGACGATGAAACACAGAAATTGCATCGGAATTAAATACAAAAGGCAGAATGCCGACTTAAGTACAAGAACACTGACTCTTCCTACTGTCTATGCTTTGAACCATTCCGATGACACTAGTTACAGATTCCGATGCTTCACTTCAAGTTTACTGTATCCCTTGTACCTTCTTATTGACGATGAAACACAGAAATTGCATCGGACTTAAATACAAAAGGCACAATGCCGACTTAAGTAAAAGAAGACTGACTCTTCCTACTGTCTATGATTTGAACCATTCCTGTGACACTAGTTATATATTCCGATGCTTCACTTTAGGTTACTGTATCCCTTGGACCTTCTTATTGACGATGAAACACAGAAATTGCATCGGCATTAAATACAAAAGGCACAATGCCGACTTAAGTAAAAGAAGACTGACTCTTCCTACTGTCTATGATTTGAACCATTCCTGTGAAACTAGTTATATATTCCGATGCTTCACTTTAGGTTACTGTATCCCTTGGACCTTCTTATTGACGATGAAACACAGAAATTGCATCGGCATTAAATACAAAAGGCACAATGCCGACTTAAGTACAAGAAGACTGACTCTTCCTACTGACTATGTTTTGAACTATTCCTGTGACACTAGTAAGAGAGTCCGATGCTTCACTTCTGGTTTACTGTATCCGTTGGACCCTCTTATTGACGATGAAACACAGAAATTGCATCGGAATTAAAAACAAAAGGTACAATGCCGACTTAAGTACAAGAAGACTGACTTTTTCTACTGTCTATGTTTTGAACCATTCCTGTGACACTAGTAATAGCTTCCGATGCTTCACTTCTGGTTTACTGTATCCCTCTGACGCTATTGCCGATGAAACACAGAAATTGCTTCGGAATTAAATACAAAAGGCACAATCCGGACTTAAGGACAAGAACACTGACTCTTCTTACTGACTATGTTTTGAACCAATCCTGTGACACTAGTTATAGATTCCGATGCTGCACTTCAGGTTTACTGTATCCCTCTGACCTTCTTATTGACTATGAAACACAGTAATTGCTTCGGAATTAAATACAAAAGGCACAATGCCGACTTAAGTACATGAAGACCGCCTCTTGTTATTGACAATGATTTGAACCATTCCTGTGACACTAGTTATAGATTCCGATGCTTCACTTCAGGTTCACTGTATCCCTTGGACATTCTTATTGACGATGAAACACAGAAATTGCATCGGAATTAAATACAAAAAGGCACAATGCCGACTTAAGTACATGAAGACCGACTCTACTTATTGAGAATGATTTGAACCATTCCTGTTGCACTAGTTATAGATTCCGATGCTTCACTTCAGGTTTACTGTATCCCTTGGACATTCTTATTAACGATGAAACACAGAAATTGCATCGGAATTAAATACAAAAGGTACAATGCCGAATTAAGTACAAGAAGACTGACTCTTCTTACTGTCTATGTTGTGAACCATTCCTGTGACACTAGTTATAGATTCCGATGCTTCACTCCAGGTTTACTATATCCCTTGGATCTTCTTATTGACGATGAAACATAGAAATTGCAACGGAATTAAATACGAAAGGCACAATGCCGACTTAAGGACAAGAAGACTGAGTCTTCTTACTGACTATGTTTTGAACCATTCCTGTGACACTAGTTACAGATTCCGATGCTTCACTTTAGGTTTGCTGTATACCTTGGACCTTCTTATTGACGATGAAACACATACATTCCATCAGATTTAAATACAAAAGGCACAATGCCGACTTAAGTACAAGAAGACTGACTCTTCCTACTGTCTATGTTTTGAACCATTCCTGTGACACTAGTTTTGGATTCCGATGCTTCACTTCAGGTTTACTGTATCCCTCAGACTTTCTTATTGACGATGTAACACAGAAATTGCATCGGAATTAAATACAAAAGGCACAATGCCAACTTAAGTACAAGAAGACTGACTCTTCCTACTGTCTATGTTTGAACCATTCCTGTGACACTAGTTATAGATTCCGATGCTTCACTTCAGGTTTACTGTATCCCTCTGACCTTATTGCCGATGAATCACAGAAATTGCATCGGAATTAAATAGAAAAGGCCCATTTCCGATTTAAGGACAAGAAGACTGTCTCTTCTTACTGACTATGTTTTGATCCATTCCTGAGACACAAGTTATAGATTCCGATGCTTCACTTCAGGTATACTGTTTCCCTTGGACCTTCTTATTGACGATGAAACACAGAAATTGCATCGGAATTAAATACAAAAGGCACAATGCTGACTTAAGTACAAGAAGACAGACTCTTCTTACTGTCTATGTTTTGAACCATTCCTGTGATACTAGTTGTTGATTCCGATGCTTCACTTCAGGTTTACTGCATCCCCTGGACCTTCTTATTGACGATGAAACACAGAAATTGCATCGGAATTAAATACAAATGTCACAATGCCGACATAAGTACAAGAACACTGACTCTTCCTACTGTCTATGCTTTGAACCATTCCGGAGACACTAGTTATAGACTCCGATGCTTCACTTCAAGTTTACTGTATCCCTTGTACCTCCTTATTGACGATGAAACACAGAAATTGCATCGGACTTAAATACAAAAGGCACAATGCCGACTTAAGTAAAAGAAGACTGACTCTTCCTACTGCCTATGATTTGAACCATTCCTGTGACACAAGTTATAGATTCCGATGCTTCAATTCAGGTTTATTGTAACCCTCTGACCTTATTGACGATGAAACACAGAAATTGCATCGGAATTAAATACAAAAGGAACAATACCGACTTAAGTACAAGAAGACTGAATCTTCTTTCTGTCTATGTTTTGAACCATTCTTGTGACACTAGTTATATATTCCGATGCTTCACTTTAGGTTACTGTATCCCTTGGATATTCTTATTGACGATAAAACACAGAAATTGCATCGGCATTAAATACAAAAGGCACAATGCCGACTTAAGTATAAGAAGACTAACTCTTCCTACTGTCTATGTTTTGAACTATTCCTGTGACACTAGTAATAGAGCCCGATGCTTCACTTCTGGTTTACTGTATCCCTTTGACCCTCTTATTGACGATGAAACACAGAAATTGCATTGGAGCTAAATACAAAAGGCACAATGCTGACTTAAGTACAAGAAGACTGACTCTTCCTACTGTCTATGTTTTGAACCATTCCCGTGACACGAGTTATAGATGCCGATGCTTCACTTCAGGTTTACTGTATCCCTTGGACCTTCTAGTTGACGATGAAACACAGAAATTGCTTCGGAATTTAATACAAAAGACACAAAGCCGACTTAAGTACAAGAAGACTGACTCTTCTTACTGTCTATGTTTTGAACCATTCCTGTGACACTAGTTATAGATTCCGATGCTTCACTCCAGGTTTACTGTATCCATTGGATATTCTTACAGACGATGAATCACAGATATTGCATCGGAATTAAATACAAAAGGCACAATGCCGACTTAAGTACAAGAAGACTGACTCTTCTCACTGTCTATGCTTTGTACCATTCCTGTGACACTAGTTATAGATTCCGATGCTACACTCCAGGTTTACTGTATCCCTAGGACCTTCTTATTGACGATGAAACACAGAAATTGCATCGGAATTAAATGCAAAATCCACAATGCCGACTTAAGTACAAGAAGACTGACTCTTCTTACTGACTATGTTTTGATCCATTCCTGTGACACTAGTTATAGATTTCGACGCTTCACTTCAGGTTTACTGTATCTCTTTGACCGTCATATTGACGATGAATCTTAGAAATTGCATCGGAATTAAATACAAAAGGCACAATGCCGACTTAAGTACAAGAAGTCTGAGGCTGCTTACAGTCTATGTTTTGAACCATTACTGTGACACTAGTTATAGATTCCGTTGCTTAACTCCAGGTTTACTGTATCCCTTGGACCTTCTTATTGACGATGAAACACAGAAATTGCGTCGGAATTAAATACAAAAGGCACAATGCCGACTTAAGGAAATGAAGACGGACTCTTCTTACTGACTATGTTTTGAACCATTCCTGTGACACTAGTTATAGATTCCGATGCTTCATTTCAGGTTTACTGTATCCCTGTGACCTTCTTATTGACGACGAAACACAGAAATTGCATCGGAATTAAATAGAAATGGCACAATGGCAACTTAAGTACAGGAAGACTGACTCTTCTTACTGTCTACGTTTTGAACCATTCCTGTGAAACTAGTTGTAGATTCCGATGCTTCACTTCAGGTTTACTGTATCCCTTGGACCATCTTATTGACGATGAAACACAGAAATTGCATCGGAATTACTGACTCTTCCTACTGTCTATGTTTTGAACCATTCCTGTGACACTAGCTATAGATTTCGACGCTTCACTTCAGGTTTACTGTATCTCTTTGACCGTCATATTGACGATGAAACACAGAAATCGCATCGGAATTAAATACAAAAGGCACAATGCCGACTTAAGTACAAGAAGTCTGACGCTGCTTACAGTCTATGTTTTGAACCATTACTGTGACACTAGTTATAGATTCCGATGCTTCACTTCAGGTTTACTGTATCCCTTGGACCTTCTAGTTGACGATGAAACACAGAAATTTCTTCCGAATGAAATACAAAAGGCACAATGTCGAGTTAAGTACATGAAGACCGACTCTTCTTATTAACAATAATTTGAACCACTCCTGTGACACTAGTTATAGATTCCGATGCTTCACTTCAGGTTTACTGTATCCCTTGGACATTCTTATTGACGATGAAACACAGAAATTGTATCCGAGTTAAATACAAAAGGCACAATGCCAACTTAAGTGCAAGAAGACTGACTCTTCTTACTGTCTAGAATTTGAACCATTCTTGTGACACTAGTTATAGATTCCGATGCTTCACTCCAGGTTTACTATATCCCTTGGAACTTCTCATTGACGATGAAACACAGATATTGCATAGGAATTAAATACAAAAGGCACAATGCCGACTGAAGGACAAGAAGACAGACTCTTCTTACTGACTATGTTTTGAACCATTCCTGTGACAATAGTTACCGATTCCGATGCTTCACTTTAGGTTTACTGCATCCCTCTGACCTTCTTATTGACGATGAAACTCAGAAATTGGATCGGAATTAAATACAAAAGGCACAATGCCGACTTAAGTACAAGAAGACTGACTCTTCCTACTGTCTATGATTTGAACCATTCCTGTGACACTAGTTATAGATTCCGATGCTTCACTTCAGGTTTATTGTATCCCTCTGACCTTATTGACGATGAAACACAGAAATTGCATCGGAATTAAATACAAAAGGAACAATACGGACTTAAGCACAAGAAGACTGACTCTTCTTACTGTCTATGTTTTGAACCATTCCTGTGACACTAGTTATATATTCCGATGCTTCACTTTAGGTTACTGTATCCCTTGGACCTTCTTATTGACGATGAAACACAGAAACTGCATCGGCATTAAATACAAAAGGCACAATGCCGACTTAAGTACATGAAGACCGACTCTTCTTACTGTCTATGATTTGAACCATTCTCTGTGACACTAGTTATAGATTCCGGTGCTACACTACAGGTTTACTGTATCCCTTGGACCTTCTTATTGACGATGAAACACAGAAATCGCATCGGAATTAAATACAAAAGACATAATGCCGACCAAAGGACAAGAAGACTGACTCTTCTTACTGACTATGTTTTGAACCATTCCTGTTACACTAGTTATAGATTCCGATGCTTCACTTCAGGTTTACTCTATCATTTGGACCTTCCTATTGACGATGAAACACAGAAATTGCATCGGCATTAAATAGGAAAAGCACAATGCCGACTTAAGTACAAGAAGACTGACTCTTCTTACTGTCTATGTTTTGAACCATTCCTGAGACACTAGTTATAGATTCCTATGCTTCACTTTAGGTTTACTGTATCCCTTGGACCCTCTTATTGACGATGAAACACAGAAATTGCAACGGAATTAAATACACAAGGCACAATGCCGACTTAAGTACAAGAAGACTGACTCTTCCTGCTGTCTATGTTTTGAACCATTCCTGTGACACTAGTTTTGGATTCCGATGCTTCACTTTCGGTTTACTGTATGCTTCTGACCTTCTTATTGACGATGAAACACAGAAATTGCATCGGAATTAAATACAAAAGGCACAATGCCGACTTAAGTACAAGAAGACTGACTCTTCCTACTGTCTATGTTTTGAACCATTCCTGTGACACTAGTTATAGAATCCGATGCTTCACTTCAGGTTTATTGTATCCCTCTGACCTTATTGACGATGAAACACAGAAATTGCATCGGAATTAAATACAAAAGGAACAATACGGACTTAAGTACAAGAAGACTGACTCTTCTTACTGTCTATGTTTTGAACCATTCCTGTGACACTAGTTATATATTCCGATGCTTCACTTTAGGTTACTGTATCCCTTGGACCTTCTTATTGACGATGAAACACAGAAATTGCATCGGCATTAAATACAAAAGGCACAATGCCGACTTAAGTACAAGAAGACTGACTCTTCCTACTGTCTATGTTTTGAACTATTCCTGTGACACTAGTAATAGAGTTCGATGCTTCATTTCAGGTTTACTGTATCCCTTGGACCCCCTTATTGATGATGAAACACAGAAATTGCATCGGAATTAAATACAAAAGGCACAATGCCGACTTAAGTACAAGAAGACTGACTCTTCCTACTGTCTATGTTTTGAACCATTCCCGTTACACGAGTTATAGATTCCGATGCTTCACTTCAGGTTTACTGTATCCCTTGGACCTTCTAGTTGACGATGACACACAGAAATTGCTTCGGAATTAAATACAAAAGACACAATGCCGAGTTAAGTACAAGAAGACTGACTCTTCTTACCGTCTATGTTTTGAACCATTCCTGTGACACTAGTTATAGATTCCGATGCTTCACTCCAGGTTAACTGTATCCATTGGACACTCCTACAGACGATGAAACACAGAAATTGCATCGGAATTAAATACAAAAGGCACAATGTCGACTTAAGTACAAGAAGACTGACTCTTCTTACTGTCTATGCTTTGTACCATTCCTGTGACACTAGTTATAGTTTCCGATGCTACACTCCAGGTTTACTGTATCCCTAGGACCTTCTTATTGACAATGAAACACAGAAATTGCATCGGAATTAAATACAAAATGCACAATGCCGACTTAAGTACAAGAAGACTGACTCTTCTTACTGACTGTATTTTGATCCATTCCTGTGACACTAGTTATAAATTCCGATGCTTCACTTCAGGTTTACTGTATCTCTTTGACCTTCATAGTGACGATGAAACACAGAAATTGGATCGGAATTAAATAGAAAAGGCACAATGCCACTTAAGTACAAGGAGACTGACTCTTCTTACTGTCTATGTTTTCAACCATTCCTGTGACACTAGTTGTAGATTCCGATGCTTCACTTCAGGTTTACTGTATCCCTTGGACCTTTTTATGGACGATGAAACACAGAAATTGCATCGGAATTAAATACAAAAGGCACAATGTCGACTTAAGTACAAGAACACTGACTCTTCCTACTGTCTATGTTTTGAACCATTCCTGTGACACTAGTTGTAGATTCCGATGCTTCACTTCAGGTTTACTGTTTCCCTTGGACCTTCTTATTGACGATGAAACTCAGAAATTGCATCGGAATTAAATACAAAAGGCACAATGCCGACTTAAAAACAAGAAGACTGACTCTTCTTACTGTCTATGTTTTGAACCATTTCTGTGACACTAGTTATAGAGTCCGATGCTTCACTTCAGGTTTACTGTATCCCTTTGACCTTCTTATTGTCGATGAAACACAAAAATTGCATCAGAATTAAATACAAAAGGCACAATGCCGACTTAAGTACAAGAAGACTGACGCTGCTTACAGTCTATGTTTTGAACCATTACTGTGTCACTAGTTATAGATTCCGTTGCTTCACTCCAGGTTTACTGTATCCCCTGGACCTTCTTATTGACGATGAAACACAGAAATTGGGTCGGAATTAAATACAAAAGGCACAATGCCGACTTAAGGACAAGAAGACTGACTCTTCATACTGTCTATGTTTTGAACCATTCCATTAACACTAGTAATAGATTCCGATGCTTCACTTCAGGTTTACTGTATCATTTGGACCTTCTTATTGACGATGAAACACAGAAATTGCAACGGAATTAAATACAAAAGGCACAATGCCGACTTAAGAACATGAAGACCGACTCTTCTTACTGTCTATGATTTCAACCATTCTCTGTGACACTAGTTATAGATTCCGGTGCTACACTCCAGGTTTACTGTATCCCTTGGACCTTCTTATTGACGATGAAACCTAGAAATTGCATCGGAATTACTGACTCTTCCTAGTGTCTTTGTTTTGAACCATTCCTGTGACACTAGCTATTGATTCCGATGCTTCACTTCAGGTTTACTGTATCCCTTTTACCTTCTTATTGACGATGTAACACAGAAATTGCATCGGAATTAAATACAAAAGGCACAATGCTGACTTAAGTACATGAAGACCGACTCTTCTTATTAACAAAGATTTGAACCACTCCTGTGACACTAGTTATAGATTCCGATGCTTCACTTTAGGTTTACTGTATCCCTTGGACATTCTTATTGACGATGAAACACAGAAATTGTATCGGAATTAAATACAAAAGGCACAATGCCGACTTAAGTGCAAGAAGACTGACTCTTCTTACTGTCTATGATTTGAACCATTCCTTTGACACTAGTTATAGATTCCGATGCTTCACTCCAGGTTTACTATATCCCTTGGACCTTCTTCATGACGATGAAAGACAGAAATTGCATCGGAATTAAATACAAAAGGCACAATGCCGACTTAAGGGCAAGAAGACTGACTCTTCTTACTGACTATGTTTTGAACCATTCCTGTGACAATAGTTATTGATACCGATGCTTCACTTTAGGTTTACTGCATCCCTCTGACCTTCTTATTGACGATGAAACTCAGAAATTGCATCGGAATTAAATACAAAAGCCACAATGCCGAATTAAGTACAAGAAGACTGACTCTTCTTACTGTCTATGTTTTGAACCATTCCATTGACACTAGTAATAGATTCCGATGCTTCACTTCAGGTTTACTGTATCATTTGGACCTTCTTATTGACGATGAAACACAGAAATTGCAACGGAATTAAATACAAAAGGAACAATGCCGACTTAAGTACATGCAGACCGACTCTTCTTACTGTCTATGATTTCAACCATTCTCTGTGACACTAGTTATAGATTCCGGTGCTACACTCCAGGTTTACTGTATCCCTTGGACCTTCTTATTGACGATGAAACACAGAAATTGCATCGGAATTAAATACAAAAGGCACAATGCCGACCTAAGGACAAGAAGACTGACTCTTCTTACTGTCTATGATTTGAACCATTCCTGAGACACTAGTTATAGATTCCTATGCTTCACTTTAGGTTTACTGTATCCCTTGGACCCTCTTATTGACGATGAAACACAGAAATTGCAACGGAATTAAATACACAAAGCACAATGCCGACTTAAGTACAAGAAGACTGACTCTTCCTGCTGTCTATGTTTTGCACCATTCCTGTGACACTAGTTTTGGATTCCGATGCTTCACTTTCGGTTTACTGTATCCCACTGACCTTCTTATTGACGATGAAACACAGAAATTGCATCGGAATTAAATACAAAAGGCACAATACCGACTTAAGTACAAGAAGACTGACTCTTCCTACTGTCTATGTTTTGAACCATTCCTGTGACACTAGTTATAGATTCCGATGCTTCACTTCAGGTTTATTGTATCCCTCTGACCTTATTGACGATGAAACACAGAAATTGCATCGGAATTAAATACAAAAGGAACAATACGGACTTAAGTACAAGAAGGCTGACTCTTCTTACTGTCTATGTTTTGAACCATTCCTGTGACACTAGTTATATATTCCGATGCTTCACTTTACGTTACTGTATCCCTTGGACCTTCTTATTGACGATGAAACACAGAAATTGCATCGGCATTAAATACAAAAGGCACAATGCCGACTTAAGTACAAGAAGACTGACTCTTCCTACTGTCTATGTTTTGAACTATTCCTGTGACACTAGTAAAAGAGTCCGATGCTTCACTTCAGGTTTACTGTATCCCTTGGACCCTCTTATTGACGATGAAACACAGAAATTGCATCGGAATTAAATACAAAAGGCACATTGCCGACTTAAGTACAAGAAGACTGACTCTTCCCACTGTCTACGTTTTGAACCATTCCCGTGACACGAATTATAGATTCCGATGCTTCACTTCAGGTTTACTGTATCCCTTGGACCTTCTAGTTGACGATGAAACACAGAAATTGCTTCGGAATTAAATACAAAAGACACAATGCCGACTTAAGTGCAAGAAGACTGACTCTTCTTACTGTCTATGTTTTGAACCATTCCTGTGACACTAGTTATAGATTCCGATGCTTCACTCCAGGTTTACTGTATCCATTGGACATTCTTACAGATGATGAAACACAGAAATTGCATCGGAATTAAATACAAAAGGCACAATACCGACTTAAGTACATGAAGACTGACTCTTCTTACTGTCTATGCTTTGTACCATTCCTGTGACACTAGTTATAGTTTCCGATGCTACACTCCAGGTTTACTGTATCCCTAGGACCTTCTTATTGACAATGAAACACAGAAATTGTATCGGAATTAAATACAAAAGGCACAATGCCGACTTAAGTACAAGAAAACTGACTCTTCTTACTGACTATATTTTGATCCATTCCTGTGACACTAGTTATAGATTCCGATGCTTCACTTCAGGTTTACTGTATATCTTTGACCTTCATATTGACGATGAAACACAGAAATTGGATCGGAATTAAATAGAAAAGGCACAATGCCGACTTAAGTACAAGAAGACTGACTCTTCTTACTGTCTATGGTTTGAACCATTCCTGTGACACTAGTTGTAGATTCCGATGCTTCACTTCAGGTTTACTGTATCCCTTGGACCTTTTTATAGACGATGAAACACAGAAATTGCATCGGAATTAAATAGAAAAGGCACAATGTCGACTTAAGTACAAGAACACCGACTCTTCCTACTGTCTATGTTTTGAACCATTCCTGTGACACAAGTTGTAGATTCCGATGCTTCACTTCAGGTTCACTGTTTCCCTTTGACCTTCTTATTGTCGATGAAACACAAAAATTGCATCGGAATTAAATACAAAAGGCACAATGCCGACTTAAGTACAAGAAGACTGACTCTTCCTACTTTCTATGTTTTGAACCATTCCCGTTACACGAGTTATAGATTCCGATGCTTCACTTCAGGTTTACTGTATCCCTTGGACCTTCTAGTTGACGATGAAACACAGAAATTGCTTCGGAATTAAATACAAAAGACACAATGCCGACTTAAGTACAAGAAGACTGACTCTTCTTACCGTCTATGTTTTGAACCATTCCTGTGACACTAGTTATAGATTCCGATGCTTCACTTCAGGTTTATTGTATGCCTCTGAACTTCTTATTGACGATGAAACACAGAAATAGCATCGGAATTAAATACAAAAGGCACAATGCCGACCTAAGGACAAGAAGACTGACTCTTCTAACAGACTATGTTTTGAACCATTCCTGTGACACTAGTTATAGATTCCGATGCTTCACTTCAGGTTTACTGTATCATTTGGACCTTCTTATTGACGATGAAACACAGAAATTGCATCGGAATTAAGTAGAAAAGGCACAATGCCGACTAAAGTACAAGAAGACTGACTCTTCTTACTGACTATGTTTGGAACCACTCTTGTGACACTAGTTATAGATTCCGATGCTTCACTTCAGGTTTACTGTATCTTTTGGACCTTCTTATTGACGATGAAACACAGAAATTGCATCGGAATTAAATGCAAAAGGCTTAAGTACATGAAGACCGAATCTTCTTACTGTCTATGATTTGAACCATTCCCTGTGACACTAGTTATAGATTCCGGTGCTACACTCCAGGTTTACTGTATCCCTTGGACCTTCTTATTGACGATGAAACACAGAAATTGCATCGGAATTAAGTAGAAAAGGCACAATGCCGACTAAAGTACAAGAAGACTGACTCTTCTTACTGACTATGTTTGGAACCACTCTTGTGACACTAGTTATAGATTCCGATGCTTCACTTCAGGTTTACTGTATCTTTTGGACCTTCTTATTGACGATGAAACACAAAAATTGCATCGGAATTAAATACAAAAGGCACAATGCCGACTTAAGTACATGAAGACCGACTCTTCTTACTGTCTATGATTTGAACCATTCTCTGTGACACTAGTTATAGATTCCGGTGCTACACTGCAGGTTTACTGTATCCCTTGGACCTTCTTATTGACGATGAAACACAGAAATTGCATCGGAATTAAATACAAAAGGCACAATGCCGACCTAAGGACAAGAAGACTGACTCTTCTTACAGACTATGTTTTGAACCATTCCTGTGACACTAGTTATAGATTCCGATGCTTCACTTCAGGTTTACTGTATCATTTGGACCTTCTTATTGACGATGAAACACAGAAATTGCATCGGAATTAAATACAAAAGGCACAATGCCGACTAAAGTACATGAAGACCGACTCTTCTTATTAACAAAGATTTGAACCACTCCTGTGACACTAGTTATAGATTCCGATGCTTCACTTCAGGTTTACTGTGACCCTTGGACATTCTTATTGACGATGAAACACAGAAATTGTATCGGAATTAAATACAAGAGGCACAATGCCGACTTAAGTGCAAGAAGACTGACTCTTCTTACTGCCTATGATTTGAACCATTCCTGTGACACTAGTTATAGATTCCGATGCTTCCCTCCAAGTTTACTATATCCCTTGGACCTTCTCATTGACGATGGAACACAGAAATTGCATCGGAATTAAATACAAAAGGCACAATGCCGACTTAAGGACAAGAAGACTGACTCTTCTACTGACTATGTTTTGAACCATTCCTGTGACAATAGTTATTGATACCGATGCTTCACTTTAGGTTTACTGCATCCCTCTGACCTTCTTTTGACGATGAAACTCAGAAATTGCATCGTAATTAAATACAAAAGCCACAATGCCGAATTAAGTACAAGAAGACTGACTCTTCTTACTGTCTATGTTTTGAACCATTCCATTGACACTAGTTATAGATTCCGATGCTTCACTCCAGGTTTATTGTATCCCTTGGACCTTCTTATTGACGATGAAACACAGAAATTGCATCGGAATTAAGTAGAAAAGGCACAATTCCGACTTAAGTACAAGAAGACTGACTCTTCTTACTGACTATGTTTGGAACCATTTTTGTGACACTAGTTATAGATTCCGATGCTTCACTTCAGGTTTACTGTATCTTTTGGACCTTCTTTTTGACGATGAAACACAGAAATTGCATCGGAATTAAATGCAAAAGGCTTAAGTACATGAAGACCGACTCTTCTTACTGTCTATGATTTGAACCATTCCCTGTGACACTAGTTATAGATTCCGGTGCTACACTCCAGGTTTACTGTATCCCTTGGACCTTCTTATTGACGATGAAACACAGAAATTGCATCGGAATTAAGTAGAAAAGGCAAATGCCGACTAAAGTACAAGAAGACTGACTCTTCTTACTGACTATGTTTGGAACCACTCTTGTGACACTAGTTATAGATTCCGATGCTTCACTTCAGGTTTACTGTATCTTTTGGACCTTCTTATTGACGATGAAACACAAATATTGCATCGGAATTAAATACAAAAGGCACAATGCCGACTTAAGTACATGAAGACCGACTCTTCTTACTGTCTATGATTTGAACCATTCTCTGTGACACTAGTTATAGATTCCGGTGCTACACTCCAGGTTTACTGTATCCCTTGGACCTTCTTATTGACGATGAAACACAGAAATTGCATCGGAATTAAATACAAAAGGCACAATGCCGACCTAAGGACAAGAAGACTGACTCTTCTTACAGACTATGTTTTGAACCATTCCTGTGACACTAGTTATAGATTCCGATGCTTCACTTCAGGTTTACTGTATCATTTGGACCTTCTTATTGACGATGAAACACAGAAATTGCATCGGAATTAAATAGAAAAGGCACAATGCCGATTTAAGTATAAGAAGACTGACTCTTCTTACTGTCTATGATTTGAACCACTCCTGAGACACTAGTTATAGATTCCTATGCTTCACTTTAGGTTTACTGTATCCCTTGGACCCTCTTATTGACGATGAAACACAGAAATTGCAACGGAATTAAATACACAAAGCACAATGCCGACTTAAGTACAAGAAGACTGACTCTTCCTGCTGTCTATGTTTTGAACCATTCCTGTGACACTAGTTTTGGATTCCGATGCTTCACTTTCGGTTTACTGTATCCCACTGACGTTCTTATTGACGATGAAACACAGAAATTGCATCGGAATTAAATACAAAAGGCACAATGCCGACTTAAGTACAAGAAGACTGACTCTTCCTACTGTCTATGTTTTGAACCATTCCTGTGACACTAGTTATAGATTCCGATGCTTCACTTCAGGTTTATTGTATCCCTCTGACCTTATTGACGATGAAACACAGAAATTGCATCGGAATTAAATACAAAAGGAACAATACGGACTTAAGTACAAGAAGACTGACTCTTCTTACTGTCTATGTTTTGAACCATTCCTGTGACACTATTTATATATTCCGATGCTTCACTTTAGGTTACTGTATCCCTTGGACCTTCTTATTGACGATGAAACACAGAAATTGCATCGGCATTAAATACAAAAGGCCCAATGCCGACTTAAGTACAAGAAGACTGACTCATCCTACTGTCTATGTTTTGAACTATTCCTGTGGCACTAGTAATAGAGTCCGATGCTTCACTTCAAGTTTACTGTATCCCTTGGACCCTCTTATTGATGATGTAACACAGAAATTGCATCGGAATTAAATACAAAAGGCACAATGCCGACTTAAGTACAAGAAGACTGACTCTTCCTACAGTCTATGTTTTGAACCATTCCCGTTACACGAGTTATAGATTCCGATGCTTCACTTCAGGTTTACTGTATCCCTTGGACCTTCTAGTTGACGATGAAACACAGAAATTGCTTCGGAATTAAATACAAAAGACACAATGCCGACTTAAGTACAAGAAGACTGACTCTTTCTTACTGTCTATGTTTTGAACCATTCCTGTGACACTAGTTATAGATTCCGATGCTTCACTCCAGGTTAACTGTATCCATTGGACACTTCTACAGACGATGAAACACAGAAATTGCATCGGAATTAAATACAAAAGGCACAATGTCGACTTAAGTACAAGAAGACTGACTCTTCTTACTGTCTATGTTTTCAACCATTCCTGTGACACTAGTTGTAGATTCCGATGCTTCACTTCAGGTTTACTGTATCCCTTGGACCTTTTTATGGACGATGAAACACAGAAATTGCATCGGAATTAAATACAAAAGGCACAAAGTCGACTTAAGTACAAGAACACTGACTCTTCCTAATGTCTATGTTTTGAACCATTCCTGTGACACTAGTTGTAGATTCCGATGCTTCACTTCAGGTTTACTGTTTCCCTTAGACCTTCTTATTGACGATGAAACTCAGAAATTGCATCGGTATTAAATACAAAAGGCACAATGCCGACTTAAAAACAAGAAGACTGACTCTTCCTACTGTCTATGTTTTGAACCATTTCTGTGACACTAGTTATAGAGTCCGATGCTTCACTTCAAGTTTACTGTATGCCTCTGACCTTCTTATTGACGATGAAACACAGAAATTGCATCGGCATTAAATACAAAAGGCCCAATGCCGACTTAAGTACAAGAAGACTGACTCATCCTACTGTCTATGTTTTGAACTATTCCTGTGGCACTAGTAATAGAGTCCGATGCTTCACTTCAAGTTTACTGTATCCCTTTGACCTTCTTATTGTCGATGAAACACAAAAATTGCATCAGAATCAAATACAAAAGGCACAATGCCGACTTAAGTACAAGAAGACTGACGCTGCTTACAGTCTATGTTTTGAACCATTACTGTGTCACTAGTTATAGATTCCGTTGCTTCACTCCAGGTTTACTGTATCCCCTGGACCTTCTTATTGACGATGAAACACAGAAATTGGGTCGGAATTAAATACAAAAGGCACAATGCCGACTTAAGGACAAGAAGACTGACTCTTCTTACTGACTATGTTTTGAACCATTCCTGTGGCACTAGTTATAGATTCCGATGCTTCACTTCAGGTTTACTGTATGCCTCTGACCTTCTTATTGACGATGAAACACAGAAATTGCATCGGAATTAAATTGAAAAGGCACAATGCCGACTTAAGTACAGGAAGACTGACTCTTCTTACTGTCTATGTTTTGAACCATTCCTGTGAAACTAGTTGTAGACTCCGATGCTTCACTTCAGGTTTACTGTATCCCTTGGACCTTCTTATTGACGATGAAACCTAGAAATTGCATCGGAATTACTGACTCTTCCTACTGTCTATGATTTGAACCATTCCTGTGACACTAGTTATAGATTCCGATGCTTCACTCCAGGTTTACTATATCCCTTGGACCTTCTTCATGACGATGAAACACAGAAATTTCATCGGAATTAAATACAAAAGGCACAATGCCGACTTAAGGGCAAGAAGACTGACTCTTCTTACTGACTATGTTTTGAACCATTCCTGTGACAATATTTATTGATACCGATGCTTCACTTTAGGTTTACTGCATCCCTCTGACCTTCTTATTGACGATGAAACTCAGAAATTGCATCGGAATTAAATACAAAAGCCATAATGCCGAATTAGGTACAAGAAGACTGACTCTTCTTACTGTCTATGTTTTGAACCATTCCATTGACACTAGTTATAGATTCCGATGCTTCACTTCAGGTTTACTGTATCATTTGGACCTTCTTATTGACGATGAAACACAGAAATTGCATCGGAATTAAATACAAAAGGCACAATGCCGACTTAAGAACAAGAAGACCGACTCTTCTTACTGTCTATGATTTCAACCATTCTCTGTGACACTAGTTATAGATTCCGGTGCTACACTCCAGGTTTACTGTATCCCTTGCACCTTCTTATTGACGATGAAACACAGAAATTGCATCGGAATAAAATACAAAAGGCACAATGCCGACCTAAGGACAAGAAGACTGACTCTTCTTACTGTCTATGATTTGAACCATTCCTGAGACACTAGTTATAGATTCCTATGCTTCACTTTAGGTTTACTGTATCCCTTGGACCCTCTTATTGACGATGAAACACAGAAATTGCAACGGAATTAAATACACAAAGCACAATGCCGACTTAAGTACAAGAAGACTGACTCTTCCTGCTGTCTATGTTTTGAACCATTCCTGTGACACTAGTTTTGGATTCCGATGCTTCACTTTCGGTTTACTGTATCCCACTGACCTTCTTATTGACGATGAAACACAGAAATTGCATCGGAATTAAATACAAAAGGCACAATGCCGACTTAAGTACAAGAAGACTGACTCTTCCTACTGTCTATGTTTTGAACCATTCCTGTGACACTAGTTATACATTCCGATGCTTCATTTCAGGTTTACTGTATCCCTTGGACCTTCTAGTTGACGATGAAACACAGAAATTGCTTCGGAATTAAATACAAAAGACACAATGCCGACTTAAGTGCAAGAAGACTGACTCTTCTTACTGTCTATGTTTTGAACCATTCCTGTGACACTAGTTATAGATTCCGATGCTTCACTCCAGGTTTACTGTATCCATTGGACATTCTTACAGACGATGAAACACAGAAATTGCATCGGAATTAAATACAAAAGGCACAATGCCGACTTAAGTACAAGAAGACTGACGCTGCTTACAGTCTATGTTTTGAACCATTCCTGTGACACTAGTTATACATTCCGATGCTTCACTTCAGGTTTATTGTATCCCTCTGACCTTATTGACGATGAAACACAGAAATTGCATCGGAATTAAATACAAAAGGAACAATACGGACTTAAGTACAAGAAGACTGACTCTTCTTACTGTCTATGTTTTGAACCATTCCTGTGACACTAGTTATATATTCCGATGCTTCACTTTACGTTACTGTATCCCTTGGACCTTCTTATTGACGATGAAACACAGAAATTGCATCGGCATTAAATACAAAAGGCACAATGCCGACTTAAGTACAAGAAGACTGACTCTTCCTACTGTCTATGTTTTGAACTATTCCTGTGACACTAGTAATAGAGTCCGATGCTTCACTTCAGGTTTACTGTATCGCTTGGACCCTCTTATTGACGATGAAACACAGAAATTGCATCGGAATTAAATACAAAAGGCACATTACCGACTTAAGTACAAGAAGACTGACTCTTCCTACTGTCTATGTTTTGAACCATTCCCGTGACACGAGTTATAGATTCCGATGCTTCATTTCAGGTTTACTGTATCCCTTGGACCTTCTAGTTGACGATGAAACACAGAAATTGCTTCGGAATTAAATACAAAAGACACAATGCCGACTTAAGTGCAAGAAGACTGACTCTTCTTACTGTCTATGTTTTGAACCATTCCTGTGACACTAGTTATAGATTCCGATGCTTCACTCCAGGTTTACTGTATCCATTGGACATTCTTACAGACGATGAAACACAGAAATTGCATCGGAATTAAATACAAAAGGCACAATGCCGACTTAAGTACAAGAAGACTGACTCTTCTTACAGTCTATGTTTTGTACTATTCCTGTGACACTAGTTATAGTTTCCGATGCTACACTCCAGGTTTACTGTATCCCTAGGACCTTCTTATTGACAATGAAACACAGAAATTGCATCGGAATTAAATACAAAAGGCACAATGCCGACTTAAGTACAAGAAAACTGACTCTTCTTACTGACTATATTTTGATCCATTCCTGTGACACTAGTTATAGATTCCGATGCTTCACTTCAGGTTTACTGTATATCTTTGACCTTCATATTGACGATGAAACACAGAAATTGGATCGGAACTAAATAGAAAAGGCACAATGCCGACTTAAGTACAAGAAGACTGACTCTTCTTACTGTCTATGTTTTGAACCATTCCTGTGACACTAGTTGTAGATTCCGATGCTTCACTTCAGGTTTACTGTATCCCTTAGACGTTTTTATAGACGATGAAACACAGAAATTGCATCGGAATTAAATAGAAAAGGCACAATGTCGACTTAAGTACAAGAACATTGACTCTTCCTACTGTCTATGTTTTGAACCATTCCTGTGACACTAGTTGTAGATTCCGATGCTTCACTTCAGGTTCACTGTTTCCCTTTGACCTTCTTATTGTCGATGAAACACAAAAATTGCATCGGAATTAAATACAAAAGGCACAATGCCGACTTAAGTACAAGAAGACTGAAGCTGCTTACAGTCTATGTTTTGATCTATTACTGTGACACTAGTTATAGATTCCGTTGCTTCACTCCAGGTTTACTGTATCCCCTGGACCTTCTTATTGACGATGAAACACAGAAATTGGGTCGGAATTAAATACAAAAGGCACAATGCCGACTTAAGGACAAGAAGACTGACTCTTCTTGCAGACTATGTTTTGATCCATTCCTGTGACACTAGTTATAGATTCCGATGCTTCACTTCAGGTTTACTGTATCATTTGGACCTTCTTATTGACGATGAAACACAGAAATTGCATCGGAATTAAATATAAAAGGCACAATGCCGACTTAAGGACAAGAAGACTGACTCTTCTTACTGACTATGTTTTGAACCATTCCTGTGACAATAGATATTGATACCGATGCTTCACTTTAGGTTTACTGCATCCCTCTGACATTCTTTTGACGATGAAACTCAGAAATTGCATCGTTATTAAATACAAAAGCCACAATGCCGAATTAAGTACAAGAAGACTGACTCTTCTTACTGTCTATGTTTTGAACCATTCCTTTGACACTAGTTATAGATTCCGATGCTTCACTCTAGGTTTATTGTATCCCTTGGACCTTCTTATTGACGATGAAACACAGAAATTGCATCGGAATTAAGTAGAAAAGGCACAATTCCGACTTAAGTACAAGAAGACTGACTCTTCTTACTGACTATGTTTGGAACCATTTTTGTGACACTAGTTATAGATTCCGATGCTTCACTTCAGGTTTACTGTATCTTTTGGACCTTCTTATTGACGATGAAACACAGAAATTGCATCGGAATTAAATGCAAAAGGCTTAAGTACATGAAGACCGACTCTTCTTACTGTCTATGAATTGAACCATTCCCTGTGACACTAGTTATAGATTCCGGTGCGACACTCCAGGTTTACTGTATCCCTTGGACCTTCTTATTGACGATGAACCACAGAAATTGCATCGGAATTAAGTAGAAAAGGCACAATGCCGACTAAAGTACAAGAAGGCTGACTCTTCTTACTGGCTATGTCTGGAACCACTCTTGTGACACTAGTTATAGATTCCGATGCTTCACTTCAGGTTTACTGTATCTTTTGGACCTTCTTATTGACGATGAAACACAAAAATTGCATCGGAATTAAATACAAAAGGCACAATGCCGACTTAAGTACATGAAGACCGACTCTTCTTACTGTCTATGATTTGAACCATTCTCTGTGACACTAGTTATAGATTCCGGTGCTACACTCCAGGTTTACTGTATCCCTTGGACCTTCTTATTGACGATGAAACACAGAAATTGCATCGGAATTAAATACAAAAGGCACAATGCCGACCTAAGGACAAGAAGACTGACTCTTCTTACAGACTATGTTTTGAACCATTCCTGTGACACTAGTTATAGATTCCGATGCTTCACTTAAGGTTTACTGTATCAGTTGGACTTTCTTATTGACGATGAAACACAGAAATTGCATCGGAATTAAATAGAAAAGGCACAATGCCGACTTAAGTACAAGAAGACTGACTCTTCTTACTGTCTATGATTTGAACAATTCCTGAGACACTACTTATAGATTCCTATGCTTCACTTTAGGTTTACTGTATCCCTTGGACCCTCTTATTGACGATGAAACACAAAAATTGCAACGGAATTAAATACACAAAGCACAATGCCGACTTAAGTACAAGAAGACTGACTCTTCCTGCTGTCTATGTTTTGAACCATTCCTGTGACCCTAGTTTTGGATTCCGATGCTTCACTTTCGGTTTACTGTATCCCACTGACGTTCTTATTGACGATGAAACAAAGAAATTGCATCGGAATTAAATACAAAAGGCACAATGCCGACTTAAGTACAAGAAGACTGACTCTTCCTACTGTCTATGTTTTGAACCATTCCTGTGAAACTAGTTATAGATTCCGATGCTTCACTTCAGGTTTATTGTATCCCTCTGACCTTATTGACGATGAAACACAGAAATTACATCGGAATTAAATACAAAAGGAACAATACGGACTTAAGTACAAGAAGACTGACTCTTCTTACTGTCTATGTTTTGAACCATTCCTGTGACACTAGTTATATATTCCGATGCTTCACTTTGGGTTACTGTATCCCTTGGACCTTCTTATTGACGATGAAACACAGAAATTGCATCGGCATTAAATACAAAAGGCACAATGCCGACTAAAGTACAAGAAGACTGACTCTTCCTACTGTCTATGTTTTGAACTATTCCTGTGACACTAGTAATAGAGTCCGATGCTTCACTTCAAGTTTACTGTATCCCTTGGACCCTCTTATTGATGATGTAACACAGAAATTGCATCGGAATTAAATACAAAAGGCACAATGCCGACTTAAGTACAAGAAGACTGACTCTTCCTACTGTCTATGTTTTGAACCATTCCCGTTACACGAGTTACAGACTCCGATGCTTCACTTCAGGTTTACTGTATCTCTTGGACCTTCTAGTTGATGATGAAACACAGAAATTGCTTCGGAATTAAATACAAAAGACACAATGCCGACTTAAGTACAACAAGACTGACTCTTCTTACTGTCTATGTTTTGAACCATTCCTGTGACACTAGTTATAGATTCCGATGCTTCACTCCAGGTTAACTGTATCCATTGGACACTTCTACAGACGATGAAACACAGAAATTGCATCGGAATTAAATACAAAAGGCACAATGTCGACTTAAGTACAAGAAGACTGACTCTTCTTACTGTCTATGTTTTCAACCATTCCTGTGACACTAGTTGTAGATTCCGATGCTTCACTTCAGGTTTACTGTATCCCTTGGACCTTTTTATGGACGATGAAACACAGAAATTGCATCGGAATTAAATACAAAAGGCACAATGTCGACTTAAGTACAAGAACACTGACTCTTCCTACTGTCTATGTTTTGAACCATTCCTGTGACACTAGTTGTAGATTCCGATGCTTCACTTCAGGTTTACTGTTTCCCTTGGACCTTCTTATTGACGATGAAACTCAGAAATTGCATCGGAATTAAATACAAAAGGCACAATGCCGACATAAGTACAGGAAGACTGACTCTTCTTACTGTCTATGTTTTGAACCATTCCTGTGAAACAAGTTGTAGACTCCGATGCTTCACTTCAGGTTTACTGTATCCCTTGGACCTTCTTATTGACGATGAAACCTAGAAATTGCATCGGAATTACTGACTCTTCCTACTGTCTTTGTTTTGAACCATTCCTGTGACACTAGCTATAGATTCCGATGCTTCACTTCAGGTTTACTGTATCCCTTGTACCTTCTTATTGACGATGTAACACAGAAATTGCATCGGAATTAAATACAAAAGGCACAATGCTGACTTAAGTACATGAAGACCGACTCTTCTTATTAACAAAGATTTGAACCACTCCTGTGACACTAGTTATAGATTCCGATGCTTCACTTCAGGTTTACTGTATCCCTTGGACATTCTTATTGACGATGAAACACAGAAATTGTATCGGAATTAAATTCAAAAGGCACAATGCCGACTTAAGTGCAAGAAGACTGACTCTTCTTACTGTCTATGATTTGAACCATTCCTGTGACACTAGTTATAGATTCCGATGCTTCACTCCAGGTTTACTATATCCCTTGGACCTTCTTCATGACGATGAAACACAGAAATTGCATCGGAATTAAATACAAAAGGCACAACGCCGACTTAAGGGCAAGAAGACTGACTCTTCTTACTGACTATGTTTTGAACCATTCCTGTGACAATAGTTATTGATACCGATGCTTCACTTTAGGTTTACTGCATCCCTCTGACCTTCTTATTGACGATGAAACTCAGAAATTGCATGGGAATTAAATACAAAAGCCACAATGCTGAATTAAGTACAAGAAGACTGACTCTTCTTACTGTCTATGTTTTGAACCATTCCATTGACACTAGTTATAGATTCCGATGCTTCACTTCAGGTTTACTGTATCATTTGGACCTTCTTATTGACGATGAAACACAGAAATTGCATCGGAATTAAATACAAAAGGCACAATGCCGACCTAAGGACAAGAAGACTGACTCTTCTTACTGTCTATGATTTGAACCATTCCTGAGACACTACTTATAGATTCCTATGCTTCACTTTAGGTTTACTGTATCCATTGGACCCTCTTATTAAGGATGAAACACAGAAATTGCAACGGAATTAAATACACAAAGCACAATGCCGACTTAAGTACAAGAAGACTGACTCTTCCTGCTGTCTATGTTTTGAACCATTCTTGTGACACTAGGTTTGGATTCCGATGCTTCACTTTCGGTTTACTGTATCCCACTGACCTTCTTATTGACGATGAAGTACAGAAATTGCATCGGAATTAAATACAAATGGCACAATGCCGACTTAAGTACAAGAAGACTGACTCTTCCTACTGTCTATGTTTTGAACCATTGCTGTGACACTAGTTATACATTCCGATGCTTAACTTCAGGTTTATTGTATCCCTCTGACCTTATTGACGATGAAACACAGATATTGCATCGGAATTAAATACAAAAGGAACAATACGGACTTAAGTACAAGAAGACTGACTCTTCTTACTGTCTATGATTTGAACCATTCCTGTGACACTAGTTATATATTCCGATGCTTCACTTTACGTTACTGTATCCCTTGGACCTTCTTATTGACGATGAAACACAGAAATTGCATCGGCATTAAATACAAAAGGCACAATGCCGAGTTAAGTACAAGAAGACTGACTCTTCCTACTGTCTATGTTTTGAACTATTCCTGTGACACTAGTAATAGAGTCCGATGCTTCACTTCAGGTTTACTGTATCGCTTGGACCCTGTTATTGACGATGAAACACAGAAATTGCATCGGAATTAAATACAAAAGGCACATTGCCGACTTAAGTACAAGAAGACTGACTCTTCCTACTGTCTATGTTTTGAACCATTCCCGTGACACGAGTTACAGATTCCGATGCTTCATTTCAGGTTTACTGTATCCCTTGGACCTTCTAGTTGACGATGAAACACAGAAATTGCTTCGGAATTAAATACAAAAGACACAATGCCGACTTAAGTGCAAGAAGACTGACCCTTCTTACTGTCTATGTTTTGAACCATTCCTGCGACACTAGTTATAGATTCCGATGCTTCACTCCAGGTTTACTGTATCCATTGGACATTCTTACAGACGATGAAACACAGAAATTGCATCGGAATTAAATACAAAAGGCACAATGCCGACTTAAGTACAAGAAGACTGACTCTTCTTACTGTCTATGTTTTGTACCATTCCTGCGACACTAGTTATAGTTCCCGATGCTACACTCCAGGTTTACTGTATCCCTTAGGACCTTCTTATTGACAATGAAACACAGAAATTGCATCGGAATTAAATACAAAAGGCACAATGCCGACTTAAGTACAAGAAAACTGACTCTTCTTACTGACTATATTATGATCCATTCCTGTGACACTAGTTATAGATTCCGATGCTTCACTTCAGGTTTACTGTATATCTTTGACCTTCATATTGACGATGAAACACAGAAATTGGATCGGAATTAAATAGAAAAGGCACAATGCCGACTTAAGTACAAGAAGACTGACTCTTCTTACTGTCTATGTTGTGAACCATTCCTGTGACACTAGTTGTAGATTCCGATGCTTCACTTCAGGTTTACTGTATCCCTTGGACCTTTTTATAGACGATGAAACACAGAAATTGCATCGGAATTAAATAGAAAAGGCACAATGTCGACTTAAGTTCAAGAACACTGACTCTTCCTACTGTCTATGTTTTGAACCATTCCTGTGACACTAGTTGTAGATTCCGATGCTTCACTTCAGGTTCACTGTTTCCCTTTGACCTTCTTATTGTCGATGAAACACAAAAATTGCATCGGAATTTAATACAAAAGGCACAATGCCGACTTAAGTACAAGAAGACTGACGCTGCTTACAGTCTATGTTTTGATCTATTACTGTGACACTAGTTATAGATTCCGTTGCTTCACTCCAGGTTTACTGTATCCCCTGGACCTTCTTATTGACGATGAAACACAGAAATTGGGTCGGAATTAAATACAAAAGGCACAATGCCGACTTAAGGACAAGAAGACTGACTCTTCATACTGACTATGTTTTGAACCATTCCTGTGACACTAGTTATAGATTCCGATGCTTCACTTCAGGTTTACTGTATGCCTCTGACCTTCTTATTGACGATGAAACACAGAAATTGCATCGGAATTAAATAGAAAAGGCACAATGCCGACTTAAGTACAGGAGGACTGACTCTTCTTAATGGTTATGTTTTGAACCATTCCTGTGACACTAGTTGTAGATTCCGATGCTTCACTTCAGGTTTACTGTATCCCTTGGACCTTCTTATTGACGATGAAACACAGAAATTGCATCGGAATTACTGACTCTTCCTACTGTCTTTGTTTTGAACCATTCCTGTGACACTAGCTATAGATTCCGATGCTTCACTTCAGGTTTACTGTATCCCTTGTACCTTCTTATTGACGATGTAACACAGAAATTGCATCGGAATTAAATACAAAAGGCACAATGCCGACTTAAGTACATGAAGACCGACTCTTCTTATTAACAAAGATTTGAACCACTCCTGTGACACTAGTTATAGATTCCGATGCTTCACTTCAGGTTTACTGTGACCCTTGGACATTCTTATTGACGATGAAACACAGAAATTGTATCGGAATTAAATACAAGAGGCACAATGCCGACTTAAGTGCAAGAAGACTGACTCTGCTTACTGTCTAAGATTTGAACCATTCCTGTGACACTAGTTATAGATTCCGATGCTTCCCTCCAGGTTTACTATATCCCTTGGACCTTCTCATTGACGATGGAACACAGAAATTGCATCGGAATTAAATACAAAAGGCACAATGCCGACTTAAGGACAAGAAGACTGACTCTTCTTACTGACAATGTTTTGAACCATTCCTGTGACAATAGTTATTGATACCGATGCTTCACTTTAGGTTTACTGCATCCCTCTGACCTTCTTTTGACGATGAAACTCAGAAATTGCATCGTAATTAAATACAAAAGCCACAATGCCGAATTAAGTACAAGAAGACTGACTCTTCTTACTGTCTATGTTTTGAACCATTCCATTGACACTAGTTATAGATTCCGATGCTTCACTCCAGGTTTATTGTATCCCTTGGACCTTCTTATTGACGATGAAACACAGAAATTGCATCGGAATTAAGTAGAAAAGGCACAATTCCGACTTAAGTACAAGAAGACTGACTCTTCTTACTGACTATGTTTGGAACCATTCTTGTGACACTAGTTATAGATTCCGATGCTTCACTTCAGGTTTACTGTATCATTTGGACCTTCTTATTGACGATGAAACACAGAAATTGCATCGGAATTAAATAGAAAAGGCACAATGCCGACTTAAGTACAAGAAGACTGACTCTTCTTACTGTCTATGATTTGAACCATTCCTGAGACACTAGTTATAGATTGCTATGCTTCACTTTAGGTTTACTGTATCCCTTCGACCCTCTTATTGACGATGAAACACAGAAATTGCAACGGAATTAAATACACAAAGCACAATGCCGACTTATGTACAAGAAGACTGACTCTTCCTGCTGTCTATGTTTTGAACCATTCCTGTGACACTAGTTTTGGATTCCGATGCTTCACTTTCGGTTTACTGTATCCCACTGACCTTCTTATTAACGATGAAAAACATAAATTGCATCGGAAGAAAATACAAAAGGCACAATGCCGACTTAAGTACAAGAACACTGACTCTTCCTACTGTCTATGTTTTGAACCATTCCTATGACTCTTGTTATAGATTCCGATGCTTCACTTCAGGTTTATTGTATCCCTCTGACCTTTTTGACGATGAAACACAGAAATTGCATCGGAATTAAATACAAAAGGAACAATACGGACTTAAGTACAAGAAGACTGACTCTTCTTACTGTCTATGTTTTGAACCATTCCTGTGACACTAGTTATATATTCCGATGCCTCACTTTACGTTACTGTATCCCTTGGACCTTCTTATTGACGATGAAACACAGAAATTGCATCGGCATTAAATACAAAAGGCACAATTCCGACTTAAGTACAAGAAGACTGACTCTTCCTACTGTCTATGTTTTGAACCATTCCTGTGACACTAGTTATAGATTCCGATGCTTCACTCCAGGTTTACTGTATCCATTGGACATTCTTACAGACGATGAAACACAGAAATTGCATCGGAATTAAATACAAAAGGCACAATGCCGACTTAAGTACAAGAAGACTGACTCTTCTAACTGTCTATGCTTTGTACCATTCCTGTGACACTAGTTATAGTTTCCGATGCTACACTCCAGGTTTACTGTATCCCTAGGACCTTCTTATTGACAATGAAACACAGAAATTGCATCGGAATTAAATACAAAAGGCACAATGCCGACTTAAGTACCAGAAAACTGACTCTTCTTACTGCCTATATTTTGATCCATTCCTGTGACACTAGTTATAGATTCCGATGCTTCACTTCAGGTTTACTGTATATCTTTGACCTTCATATTGACGATGAAACACAGAAATTGGATCGGAATTAAATAGAAAAGGCACAATGCCGACTTAAGTACAAGAAGACTGACTCTTCTTACTGTCTATGTTTTGAACCATTCCTGTGACACTAGTTGTAGATTCCGATGCTTCACTTCAGGTTTACTGTATCCCTTGGACCTTTTTATAGACGATGAAACACAGAAATTGCATCGGAATTAAATAGAAAAGGCACAATGTCGACTTAAGTACAAGAACACTGACTCTTCATACTGTCTATGTTTTGAACCATTCCTGTGACACTAGTTGTAGATTCCGATGCTTCACTTCAGGTTCACTGTTCCCCTTTGACCTTCTTATTGTCGATGAAACACAAAAATTGCATCGGAATTAAATACAAAAGGCACAATGCCGACTTATGTACAAGAAGACTGACGCTGCTTACAGTCTATGTTTTGATCTATTACTGTGACACTAGTTATAGATTCCGTTGCTTCACTCCAGGTTTACTGTATCCCTTGGACCTTCTTATTGACGATGAAACACAGAAATTGGGTCGGAATTAAATACAAAAGGCACAATGCCGACTTAAGGACAAGAAGACTGACTCTTCATACTGACTATGTTTTGAACCATTCCTGTGACACTAGTTATAGATTCCGATGCTTCACTTCAGGTTTACTGTATCTTTTGGACCTTCTTATTGACGATGAAACACAAAAATTGCATCGGAATTAAATACAAAAGGCACAATGCCGACTTAAGTACATGAAGACCAACTCTTCTTACTGTCTATGGTTTGAACCATTCTCGGTGACACTAGTTATAGATTCCGGTGCTACACTCCAGGTTTACTGTATCCCTTGGACCTTCTTATTGACGATGAAACACAGAAATTGCATCGGAATTAAATACAAAAGGCACAATGCCGACCTAAGGACAAGAAGACTGACTCTTCTTACAGACTATGTTTTGAACCATTCCTGTGACACTAGTTATAGATTCCGTTGCTTCACTCCAGGTTTACTGTATCCCTTGGACCTTCTTATTGACGATGAAACACAGAAATTGGGTCGGAATTAAATACAAAAGGCACAATGCCGACTTAAGGACAAGAAGACTGACTCTTCATACTGACTATGTTTTGAACCATTCCTGTGACACTAGTTATAGATTCCGATGCTTCACTTCAGGTTTACTGTATGCCTCTGACCTTCTTATTGACGATGAAACACAGAAATTGCATCGGAATTAAATAGAAAAGGCACAATGCCGACTTAAGTACAGGAAGACTGACTCTTCTTACTGTCTATGTTTTGAACGATTCCTGTGAAACTAGTTGTAGATTCCGATGCTTCACTTCAGGTTTACTGTATCCCTTGGACCTTCTTATTGACGATGAAACACAGAAATTGCATCGGAATTACTGACTCTTCCTACTGTCTTTGTTTTGAACCATTCCTGTGACACTAGTTATAGATTCCGATGCTTGACTTCAGGTTTACTGTATCCCTTGTACCTTCTTATTGACGATGTAACACAGAAATTGCATCGGAATTAAATACAAAAGGCACAATGCCGACTTAAGTACATGAAGACCGACTCTTCTTATTAACAAAGATTTGAACCACTCCTGTGACACTAGTTATAGATTCTGATGCTTCACTTCAGGTTTACTGTATCCCTTGGACCTTCTTATTGACGATGAAACACAGAAATTGCATCGGAATTACTGACTCTTCCTACTGTCTTTGTTTTGAACCATTCCTGTGACACTAGCTATAGATTCCGATGCTTGACTTCAGGTTTACTGTATCCCTTGTACCTTCTTATTGACGATGTAACACAGAAATTGCATCGGAATTAAATACAAGAGGCACAATGCCGACTTAAGTGCAAGAAGACTGACTCTGCTTACTGTCTATGATTTGAACCATTCCTGTGACACTAGTTATAGATTCCGATGCTTCCCTCCAGGTTTACTATATCCCTTGGACCTTCTCATTGACGATGGAACACAGAAATTGCATCGGAATTGAATACAAAAAGCACAATGTCGACTTAAGGACAAGAAGACTGACTCTTCTTACTGACTATGTTTTCAACCATTCCTGTGACAATAGTTATTGATACCGATGCTTTACTTTAGGTTTACTGCATCCCTCTGACCTTCTTTTGACGATGAAACTCAGAAATTGCATCGTAATTAAATACAAAAGCCACAATGCCGAATTAAGTACAAGAAGACTGACTCTTCTTACTGTCTACGTTTTGAACCATTCCATTGACACTAGTTATAGATTCCGATGCTTCACTCCAGGTTTATTGTATCCCTTGGACCTTCTTATTGACGATGAAACACAGAAATTGCATCGGAATTAAGTAGAAAAGGCACAATTCCGACTTAAGTACAAGAAGACTGACTCTTCTTACTGACTATGTTTGGAACCATTTTTGTGACACTAGTTATAGATTCCGATGCTTCACTTCAGGTTTACTGTATCTTTTGGACCTTCTTATTGACGATGAAACACAAAAATTGCATCGGAATTAAATACAAAAGGCACAATGCCGACTTAAGTACATGAAGACCAACTCTTCTTACTGTCTATGGTTTGAACCATTCTCGGTGACACTAGTTATAGATTCCGGTGCTACACTCCAGGTTTACTGTATCCCTTGGACCTTCTTATTGACGATGAAACACAGAAATTGCATCGGAATTAAATACAAAAGGCACAATGCCGACCTAAGGACAAGAAGACTGACTCTTCTTACAGACTATGTTTTGAACCATTCCTGTGACACTAGTTATAGATTCCGATGCTTCACTTCAGGTTTGCTGTATCATTTGGACCTTCTTATTGACGATGAAACACAGAAATTGCATCGGAATTAAATAGAAAAGGCACAATGCCGACTTAAGTACAAGAAGACTGACTCTTCTTACTGTCTATGATTTGAACCATTCCTGAGACACTAGTTATAGATTCCTATGCTTCACTTTAGGTTTACTGTATCCCTTGGACCCTCTTATTGACGATGAAACACAGAAATTGCAACGGAATTAAATACACAAAGCACAATGCCGACTTAAGTACAAGAAGACTGACTCTTCCTGCTGTCTATGTTTTGAACCATTCCTGTGACACTAGTTTTGGATTCCGATGCTTCACTTTAGTTTACTGTATCCCACTGACCTTCTTGTTGACGATGAAAGACAGAAATTGCATCGGAATTAAATACAAAAGGCACAATGCCGACTTAAGTACAAGAAGACTGACTCTTCCTACTGTCTATGTTTTGAACCATTCCTGTGACACTAGTTATAGATTCCGATGCTTCACTTCAGGTTTATTGTATCCCTCTGACCTTATTGACGATGAAACACAGAAATTGCATCGGAATTAAATACAAAAGGAACAATACGGACTTAAGTACAAGAAGACTGACTCTTCTTACTGTCTATGTTTTGAACCATTCCTGTGACACTAGTTATATATTCCGATGACTCACTTTACGTTACTGTATCCCTTGGACCTTCTTATTGACGATGAAACACAGAAATTGCATCGGAATTAAGTAGAAAAGGCACAATGCCGACTAAAGTACAAGAAGACTGACTCTTCTTACTGACTATGTTTGGAACCACTCTTGTGACACTAGTTATAGATTCCGATGCTTCACTTCAGGTTTACTGTATATTTTGGACCTTCTTATTGACGATGAAACACAGAAATTGCATCGGAATTAAATACAAAAGGCACAATGCCGACTTAAGTACATGAAGACCGACTCTTCTTACAGTCTATGATTTGAACCATTCTCTGTGACACTAGTTATAGATTCCGGTGCTACACTCCAGGTTTACTGTATCCCTTGGACCTTCTTATTGACGATGAAACACAGAAATTGCATCGGAATTAAATACAAAAGGCACAATGCCGACCTAAGGACAAGAAGACTGACTCTTCTTACAGACTATGTTTTGAACCATTCCTGTGACACTAGTTATAGATTCCGAAGCTTCACTCCAGGTTTACTGTATCCATTGGACATTCTTACAGACGATGAAACACAGAAATTGCATCGGAATTAAATACAAAAGGCACAATGCCGACTTAAGTACAAGAAGACTGACTCTTCTTACTGTCTATGCTTTGTACCATTCCTGTGACACTAGTTATAGTTTCCGATGCTACACTCCAGGTTTACTGTATCCCTAGGACTTTCTTATTGACAATGAAACACAGAAATTGCGTCGGAATTAAATACAAAAGGCACAATGCCGACTTAAGTACAAGAAGACTGACTCTTCTTACTGACTATATTTTGATCCATTCCTGTGACACTAGTTATAGATTCCGATGCTTCACTTCAGGTTTACTGTATCTCTTTGACCTTCATATTGACGATGAAACACAGAAATTGGATCGGAATTAAATAGAAAAGGCACAATGCCGACTTAGGTACAGCAAGACTGACTCTTCTTACTGTCTATGTTTTGAACCATTCCTGTGACACTAGTTGTAGATTCCGATGCTTCACTTCAGGTTTACTGTATCCCTTGGACCTTTTTATAGACGATGAAACACAGAAATTGCATCGGAATTAAATAGAAAAGGCACAATGTCGACTTAAGTACAAGAACACTGACTCTTCCTACTGTCTATGTTTTGAACCATTCCTGTGACACTAGTTATAGATTCCGATGCTTCACTTCAGGTTCACTGTTTCCCTTTGACCTTCTTATTGTCAATGAAACACAAAAACTGCATCGGAATTAAATACAAAAGGCACAATGCCGACTTATGTACAAGAAGACTGACGCTGCTTACAGTCTATGTTTTGATCTATTACTGTGACACTAGTTATAGATTCCGTTGCTTCACTCTAGGTTTACTGTATTCCTGGACCTTCTTATTGACGATGAAACACAGAAATTGGGTCGGAATTAAATACAAAAGGCACAATGCCGACTTAAGGACAAGAAGACTGACTCTTCATACTGACTATGTTTTGAACCATTCCTGTGACACTAGTTATAGAATCCGATGCTTCACTTCAGGTTTACTGTATGCCTCTGACCTTCTTATTGACGATGAAACACAGTAATTGCTTCGGAATTAAATAGAAAAGGCACAATGCCGACTTAAGTACAGGAAGACTGACTCTTCTTACTGTCTATGTTTTGAACCATTCCTGTGAAACTAGTTGTAGATTCCGATGCTTCACTTCAGGTTTACTGTATCCCTTGGACCTTCTTATTGACGATGAAACACAGATATTGCATCGGAATTACTGACTCTTCCTACTGTCTTTGTTTTGAACCATTCCTGTGACACTAGCTATAGATTCCGATGCTTCACTTCAGGTTTACTGTATCCCTTGTACCTTCTTATTGACGATGTAACACAGAAATTGCATCGGAATTAAATACAAAAGGCACAATGCCGACTTAAGTACATGAAGACCGACTCTTCTTATTAACAAAGATTTGAACCACTCCTGTGACACTAGTTATAGATTCCGATGCTTCACTTCAGGTTTACTGTGACCCTTGGACATTCTTATTGACGATGAAACACAGAAATTGTATCGGAATTAAATACAAGAGGCACAATGCCGACTAAAGTGCAAGAAGACTGACTCTTCTTACTGTCTATGATTTGAACCATTCCTGTGACAATAGTTATTGATACCGATGCTTCACTTTAGGTTTACTGCATCCCTCTGACCTTCTTTTGACGATGAAACTCAGAAATTGCATCGTAATTAAATACAAATGCCACAATGCCGAAGTAAGTACAAGAAGACTGACTCTTCTTACTGTCTATGTTTTGAACCATTCCATTGACACTAGTTATAGATTCCGATGCTTCACTCCAGGTTTACTGTATCACTTGGACCTTCTTATTGACGATGAAACACAGAAATTGCATCGGAATTAAGTAGAAAAGGCACAATGCCGACTAAAGTACAAGAAGACTGACTCTTCTTACTGACTATGTTTGGAACCATTTTTGTGACACCAGTTATAGATTCCGATGCTTCACTTCAGGTTTACTGTATCTTTTGGACCTTCTTATTGACGATGAAACACAGAAATTGCATCGGAATTAAATACAAAAGGCACAATGCCGACTTAAGTACATGAAGACCGACTCTTCTTACAGTCTATGATATGAACCATTCTCTGTGACACTAGTTATAGATTCCGGTGCTACACTCCAGGTTTACTGTATCCCTTGGACCTTCTTATTGACGATGAAACACAGAAATTGCATCGGAATTAAATACAAAAGGCACAATGCCGACCTAAGGACAAGTAGACTGACTCTTCTTACAGACTATGTTTTGAACCATTCCTGTGACACTAGTTATAGATTCCGAAGCTTCACTCCAGGTTTACTGTATCCATTGGACATTCTTACAGACGATGAAACACAGAAATTGCATCGGAATTAAATACAAAAGGCACAATGCCGACTTAAGTACAAGAAGACTGACTCTTCTTACTGTCTATGCTTTGTACCATTCCTGTGACACTAGTTATAGTTTCCGATGCTACACTCCAGGTTTACTGTATCCCTAGGACTTTCTTATTGACAATGAAACACAGAAATTGCATCGGAATTAAATACAAAAGGCACAATGCCGACTTAAGTACAAGAAGACTGACTCTTCTTACTGACTATATTTTGATCCATTCCTGTGACACTAGTTATAGATTCCGATGCTTCACTTCAGGTTTACTGTATCTCTTTGACCTTCATAATGACGATGAAACACAGAAATTGGATCGGAATTAAATAGAAAAGGCACAATGCCGACTTAAGTACAGCAAGACTGACTCTTCTTACTGTCTATGTTTTGAACCATTCCTGTGACACTAGTTGTAGATTCCGATGCTTCACTTCAGGTTTACTGTATCCCTTGGACCTTTTTATAGACGGTGAAACACAGAAATTGCATCGGAATTAAATAGAAATGGCACAATGTCGACTTAAGTAAAAGAACACTGACTCTTCCTACTGTCTATGATTTGAACCATTCCTGTGACACTAGTTGTAGATTCCGATGCTTCACTTCAGGTTCACTGTTTCCCTTTGACCTTCTTATTGTCGATGAAACACAAAAACTGCATCGGAATTAAATACAAAAGGCACAATGCCGACTTATGTACAAGAAGACTGACGCTGCTTACAGTCTATGTTTTGATCTATTACTGTGACACTAGTTATAGATTCCGTTGCTTCACTCTAGGTTTACTGTATCTCCTGGACCTTCTTATTGACGATGAAACACAGAAATTGGGTCGGAATTAAATACAAAAGGCACAATGCCGACTTAAGGACAAGAAGACTGACTCATCATACTGACTATGTTTTGAACCATTCCTGTGACACTAGTTATAGATTCCGATGCTTCACTTCAGGTTTACTGTATGCCTCTGACCTTCTTATTGACGATGAAACACAGTAATTGCTTCGGAATTAAATGGAAAAGGCACAATGCCGACTTAAGTACAGGAAGACTGACTCTTCTTACTGTCTATGTTTTGAACCATTCCTGTGAAACTAGTTGTAGATTCCGATGCTTCACTTCAGGTTTACTGTATCCCTTGGACCTTCTTATTGACGATGAAACACAGAAATTGCATCGGAATTACTGACTCTTCCTACTGTCTTTGTTTTGAACCATTCCTGTGACACTAGCTATAGATTCCGATGCTTCACTTCAGGTTTACTGTATCCCTTGTACCTTCTTATTGACGATGTAACACAGAAATTGCATCGGAATTAAATACAAAAGGCACAATGCCGACTTAAGTACATGAAGACCGACTCTTCTTATTAACAAAGATTTGAACCACTCCTGTGACACTAGTTATAGATTCCGATGCTTCACTTCAGGTTTACTGTGACCCTTGGACATTCTTATTGACGATGAAACACAGAAATTGTATCGGAATTAAATACAAGAGGCACAATGCCGACTTAAGTGCAAGAAGACTGACTCTTCTTACTGTCTATGATTTGAACCATTCCTGTGACAATAGTTATTGATACCGATGCTTCACTTTAGGTTTACTGCATCCCTCTGACCTTCTTTTGACGATGAAACTCAGAAATTGCATCGTAATTAAATACAAATGCCACAATGCCGAAGTAAGTACAAGAAGACTGACTCTATTTACTGTCTATGTTTTGAACCATTCCATTGGCACTAGTTATAGATTCCGATGCTTCACTCCAGGTTTACTGTATCCCTTGGACCTTCTTATTGACGATGAAACTCAGAAATTGCATCGGAATTAAGTAGAAAAGGCACAATGCCGACTAAAGTACAAGAAGACTGACTCTTCTTACTGACTATGTTTGGAACCACTCTTGTGACACTAGTTATAGATTCCGATGCTTCACTTCAGGTTAACTGTATCTTTTGGACCTTCTTATTGCCGATGAAACACAGAAATTGCATCGCAATTAAATACAAAAGGCTTAAGTACATGAAGACCGACTCTTCTTACTGTCTATGATTTGAACCATTCCCTGTGACACTAGTTATAGATTCCGGTGCTACACTCCAGGTTTACTGTATCCCTTGGACCTTCTTATTGACGATGAAACACAGAAATTGCATCGGAATTAAGTAGAAAAGGCACAATGCCGACTAAAGTACAAGAAGACTGACTCTTCTTACTGACTATGTTTGGAACCACTCTTGTGACACTAGTTATAGATTCCGATGCTTCACTTCAGGTTAACTGTATCTTTTGGACCTTCTTATTGACGATGAAACACAGAAATTGCATCGGAATTTAATAGAAAAGGCACAATGCCGACTTAAGTACAGGAAGACTGACTCTTCTTACTGTCTATGTTTGAACCATTCCTGTGAAACTAGTTGTAGATTCCGATGCTTCACTTCAGGTTTACTGTATCCCTTGGACCTTCTTATTGACGATGAAACACAGAAATTGCATCGGAATTACTGACTCTTCCTACTGTCTTAGTTTTGAACCATTCCTGTGACACTAGCTATAGATTCCGATGCTTCACTCCAGGTTTACTTTATCCCTTGTACCTTCTTATTGTCGATGTAACACAGAAATTGCATCGGAATTAAATACAAAAGGCACAATGCCGACTCAAGTACATGAAGACCGACTCTTCTTATTAACAAAGATTTGAACCAATCCTGTGACACTAGTTATAGATTCCGATGCTTCACTTCAGGTTTACTGTATCCCTTGGACATTCTTATTGACGATGAAACTCAGAAATTGTATCGGAATTAAATACAAAAGGCACAATGCCGACTTAAGTGCAAGAAGACTGATTCTTCTTACTGTCTATGATTTGAACCATTCCTGTGACACTAGTTATAGATTCCGATGCTTCCCTCCAGGTTTACTATATCCCTTGGACCTTCTCATTGACGATGAAACACAGAAATTGCATCGGAATTAAATACAAAAAGTACAATGCCGAATTAAGTACAAGAAGACTGACTCTTCTTACTGTCTATGTTTTGAACCATTCCATTGCCACTAGTTATAGATTCCGATGCTTGACTCTAGGTTTATTGTATCCCTTGGACCTTCTTATTGACGATGAAACACAGAAATTACATCGGAATTAAGTAAAAAAGGCACAATGCAGACTTAAGTACAAGAAGACTGACTCTTCTTACTGACTATGTTTGGAACCATTTTTGTGACACTAGTTATAGATTCCGATGCTTCACTTCAGGTTTACTGTATCTTTTGGACCTTCTTAGTCACGATGAAACACAGAAATTGCATCGGAATTAAATACAAAAGGCACAATGCCGACTTAAGTACATGAAGACCGACTCTTCTTACTGTCTATGTTTTGAACCATTCCCTGTGACACTAGTTATAGATTCCGGTGCTACACTCCAGATTTACTGTATCCCTTGGGCCTTCTTATTGACGATGATACACAGAAATTGCAACGGAATTAAATACAAAAGGCACAATGCCGACCTACGGACAAGAACACTGACTCTTCTTACAGACTATGATTTGAACCACTCCTGTGACTCTAGTTATAGATTTCGATGCTTCACTTCAGGTTTACTGTAACATTTGGACCTTCTTATTGACGATGAAACACAGAAATTGCATCGGAATTATATAGAAAAGGCACAATGCCGACTTAAGTACAAGAAGACTGACTCTTCTTACTGTCTATGTTTTGAACCATTCCTGTGACACTAGTTATAGATTCCTATGCTTCACTTTAGGTTTACTGTATCCCTTGGACCTTCTTATTGACGATGAAACACAGAAATTGCAACGAAATTAAATACACCAGGCACAATGCCAACTTAAGTACAAGAAGACTGACTCTTCCTGCTGTCTATGATTTGAACCATTCCTGTGACACTAGTTTTGGATTCCGATGCTTCACTTTAGGTTTACTGTATCCCTCTGACCTTCTTAATGACGATGAGACACAAAAATTGCATCGGAATTAAATACAAAAGGCACAATGCCGACTTAAGTACAAGAAGACTGACTCTCCTTACTGTCTATGTTTTGAACCATTCCTGTGACACTAGTTATAGATTCCTATGCTTCACTTTAGGTTTACTGTATCCCTTGGACGTTCTTATTGACGATGAAACACAGAAATTGCATCGGAATTAAATACAAAAGGCACACTGCCGACTAAAGTACATGAAGACTGACACTTCTTACTGACTATGTTTTGAACCATTCCTGTGACACTACTTATAGATTCCGATGCTTCACTTCAGGTTTACTGTATCCCTTGGACCTTCTTATTGACGTTGAAACACAGAAATTGCATCTGAATTAAATACAAAAGGCACAATGCCGACTTAAGTACTATCTATGTTTTGAACCATTCCTGTGACACTAGTTATAGATACCGATGCTTCACTCCAGGTTTACTGTTTCCCTTGGACCTTCTTATTGACGATGAAACACAGAAATTGCATCGGAATTAAATACAAAAGGCACAATGCCGGCATAGGCACATGAAGACTGACTCTTCTTACTGTCTATGTTTTGAACCATTCTTGTGATACTAGTTATAGATTCCGATGCTACACTCCATGTTTACTGTATCCCTTGGACCTTCATATTGACGATGAAATACAGAAATCGCATCGTAATTAAATACAAAAGGCACAATACCGACTTAAGTACAAGAAGACTGTATCTTCTTACTGTCTATGCTTTTCAACCATTCCTGTGCCACTAGTTATAGATTCCGATGCTTCACTCCAGGTTTACTGTAACCCTTGGACCTTCTTATTGACGATGAGACACAGAAATTACATCGGAATTTAATACAAAAGGCACAATGCCGACTTAAGGACAAGAAGACTGACTCTTCTTACTGACAATGTTTTGAACCATTCCTGTGCAACTAGTTATAGATTCCGATGCTTCACTTCTGGTTTACTGTATCCCTCAGACCTTCTTATTGACGATGAAACACAGAACGTGCACCGGAATTAAATACAAAAGGCACAATGCCGACTTATGTACATGAAGACCGACTCTTCTTACTGACTATGTTTAGAACCATTTCTGTGACACTAGTTATAGATTCCGATGCTTCAGTTCAGGGTTACTATATCCCTCTGACCTTCTTATTGACGATGAAACACAGAAATTGCATCGGAATTAAATACTAAAGGCACAATGCCGACTTAAGTACAAGAAGACTGACTCTTCTTACTGTCTATGTTTTGAACCATTCCTGTGACACTAGTTACAGATTCCGATGCTTCACTTCAGGTTTACTGTATCCTTTGGACCTTCTTATTGGCGATGAAACACAGAAATTGCATCGGAATTAAGTAGAAAAGGCACAATGCCGACTTAAGTACAAGAAGAATGTATCTTCTTACTGTCTATGCTTTGAACCATTCCTGTGACACTAATTATAGATTCCGATGCTTCACTCCAGGTTACCTGTATCCCTTGGACCATCTTATTGGCGATGAAACACAGAAATTGCATCGGTATTATATACAAAAGGCACAATGCCGACTTAAGGACAAGAAGAGTGACTCTTCTTACTGACTATGTTTTGAACCATTCCTGTGGCACTAGTTATAGATTGCGATGATTAACTTCAGGTTTACTGTATCCCTCTGACCTTCTAACTGACGATGAAACACAGAATTTGCACCGGAATTAAATACAAAAGGCTCATTGCCGAACTAAGTACAAGAAGACTGACTCTACTTACTGTCTATTTTTTGAACCAATCCATTGACACTAGTTATAGATTCCGATGCTTCACTCCAGGTTTACTGTATCCCTTGGACTTTCTTATTGACGATGAAACACAGAAATTGCATCGGAATTAAATACAAGTGGCACAATGCCGACTTATGTAGAAGAAGACTGTCTCTTCCTACTGTCTATGTTTTGAACCATTCCTGTGACACTAGTTATAGATTCCGATGCCTCACTTCAGGTTTACTGTATCCCTTGGACCTTCTTATTGACGATGAAACACAGAAATTGCATCGGAATTAAATACAAAACGCACAAGGCCGACTTAAGTACATGAAGACTGACTCTTCTTACTGACTATGTTTTGAACCATACCTGTGACACTAGTTACAGATTCCGATGCTTCACTTCAGGTTTACTGTAACCCTTGAACCTTCTTATTGACGATGAAACACAGAAGATGCATCGGAATTAAATACAAAACGCACAACGCCGACATAGGTACATGAAGACTGACTCTTCTTACTGTCTATGTTTTGAACCATTCCTGTGACACTAGTTACAGATTCCGATGCTTGACTTCAGGTTTACTGTATCCCTTGGACCTTCTTATTGACGATGAAACACAGAAACTGCATCGGAATTTAATACAAAAGGCACAATGCCGACTCAAGTACAAGGAGACTGACTCTCTTACTGTCTATGCTTTAAACCATTCCAGTGACACTAGTTATAGTTTCCGATGCTTCACTGCAGGTTTACTGTATCCCTCTGACCTTCTTATTGACGATGAAACACAGAAATTGCATCGGAATTAAATACTAACGGCAAAATGCCGGCTTAAGTACAAGACGACTGACTCTTCCTACTGTCTATGTTTTGAACCATTCCTGTGACCCTAGTTATAGATTCCGATGCTTCACATCAGGTTTACTGTATCCCTCTGACCTTATTCGCGATGAAACACAGAAATTGCATCCGAATGAAATACAAAAGGAACAATACCGACTTAAGTACAAGAAGACTGACTCTTCTTAATGTCTATGTCTTGAACCATTCCTGTGACACTAGTTATTGATTCCGATGCTTCACTTCAGATTTACTGTATCATTTAAAACTTCTTATTGGCGATGAAACACAGATATTACATCGGAATCAAATACAAAAAGCATAATGCTGACCTAAGTACAAAAAGTCTGACTCTTCTTACTGACTATGTTTTGAACCATTCCTGTGCCACTAGTTGTAGATTCCGATGCTTCACTTCAGGTTTACTGTATCCCTCTGACCTTATTCACGATAAAACACAGAAATTGCATCGGAAATAAATACAAAAGGCACAATACCGACTGACTCTTCTTACTGTCTATGTTTTGAACAATTCCTGTGACACTAGTTATAGATTCAGATGCTTCACTCCAGGTTTACTGTATCCCTTGGACTTTCTTATTGACGATGAAACACAGAAATTGCATCGGAATTAAATACAAGTGGCACAATGCCGACTTATGTAGAAGAAGACTGTCTCTTCCTACTGTCTATGTTTTGAACCATTCCTGTGACACTAGTTATAGATTCCGATGCTTCACTTCAGGTTTACTGGATCCCTCTGACCTTATTCACGATAAAACACAGAAATTGCATCGGAAATAAATACAAAAGGCACAATTCCGACTGACTCTTTTTACTGTCTATGTTTCGAACAATTCCTGTGACACTAGTTATAGATTCCGATGCTTCACTTCAGGTTTACTGGATCCCTCTGACCTTATTCACGATAAAACACAGAAATTGCATCGGAATTAAATAGAAAAGGCACAATGCCGAATTAAGTACAAGAGGACTGACTCTTCTTACTGTCTATGTTTTGAACCATTCCTGTGACACTAATTACAGATTCCGATGCTTCACTTCAGGTTTGCTGTATCCCTCTGACCTTATTCACGATGAAACACAGAAATTGCATCGGAATTAAGTACAAAAGGCACAATACCGACTGACTCTTCTTACTGTGTATGTTTTGAATATTTCCTGTGTCACTAGTTATAGATTCCGATGCTTCACTTCAGGTTTACTGGATCCCTCTGACCTTATTCACGATAAAACACAGAAATTGCATCGGAAATAAATACAAAAGGCACAATTCCGACATACTCTTTTTACTGTCTATGTTTAGAACAATTCCTGTGACACTAGTTATAGATTCCGATGCTTCACTTCAGGTTTACTGTATGCCTCTGACCTTCTTATTGACGATGAAACACAGAATTTGCATCGGAATGAAATACGAAAGGCACAATGCCGACTTAAGTACAAGAAAACTGACTCTTCTTACTGTCTATGTTTTAAACCATTCCTGTGACACAAGTTATAGATTCCGATGCTTCACTTCAGGTTTACTGTATCCCTCTGACATTCTTATTGAGGATGAAACATTGAAATTGCATCGGAATTAAATACAAAAGGCACAATGCTGACTTAAGTACAACAAAACTGACTCTTGTTACAGTCTATGTTTTGAACCATTCATGTGACACTAGTTATAGATTCCGATGCTTCACTTGAGGTTTACATTATCCCTCTTACCTTCTTATTGACGATGAAACTTAGAAATTGCATCGGAATTAAATAGAAAAGGCAGAATGCCGAATTAACTACAAGAAGACTGCCTCTTCTTACTGTCTACGTTTTTAACCATTCCTGTGACACTAGTTATAGATTCCGATGCTTCACTTCAGGTTTACTGTATCCCTCTGACCTTCTTATTGACGATGAAACACAGAAATTGCCTCGGAATTAAATACAAAATGCACAATGCCGACTTAAGTACAAGAAGACTGACTTTTCTTACTGACTATGTTTTGAACAATTCCTGTGACACTAGTTATAGATTCCGATGCTTCACTTCAAGTTTACTGTATGCCTCTGACCTTCTTATTGACGTTGAAACACAGAAATTGCATCGGAATTAAATACAAAAGGCACACTGCCGACAAAAGTACATGAAGACTGACACTTCTTACTGACTATGTTTTGAACCATTCCTGTGATACTAGTTATAGATTCCGATGCTACACTCCATGTTTACTGTATCCCTTGGACCTTCATATTGACGATGAAACACAGTAATTGCATCGGAATTAAATACAAAAGGCACAATGCCGACTTAAGGTTAAAAAGACTGACTCTTCTAACTGACTATTTTTTGAACCATTCCTGTGACGATAGTTATAGATTCCGATGCTTCACTTCAGGTTCACTGTATGCCTCTGACCTTCTTATTGACGATGAAACACAGAAATTGCATCGTAATTAAATACAAAAGGCACAATGCCGACTTAAGTACAAGAAGACTTTATCTTCTTACTGTCTATGTTTTCAACCATTCCTGTGACACTAGTTATAGATTCCGATGCTTCACTTCAGGTTTACTGTAACCCTTGGACCTTCTTATTGACGATGAAACACAGAAACTACATCGGAATTTAATACAAAAGGCACAATGCCGACTTAAGGACACGAAGAGTGACTCTTCCTACTGACTATGTGTTGAACCATTCCTGTGCAACTAGTTATAGATTCCGATGCTTCACTTCTGGTTTACTGTATCCCTCTGACCTTCTTATTGACGATGAAACACAGAACTTGCACCGGAATTAAATACAAAAGGCACAATGCCGACATAAGTACATGAAGACCGACTCTTCTTACTAACTATGTTTAGAACCAATTTCTGTGACACTAGTTATAGATTCCGATGCTTCAGTTCAGGGTCAATATATCCCTCCGACCTTCTTATTGACGATGAAACACAGAAATTGCGTCGGAATTAAATACTAAAGGCACAATGCCGACTTAAGTACAAGAAGACTGACTCTTCTTACTGTCTATGTTTTGAACCATTCCTGTGACACTAGTTACAGATTCCGATGCTTCACTTCAGGTTTACTGTATCCTTTGGACCTTCTTATTGGCGATGAAACACAGAAATTGCATCGGAATTAAGTAGAAAAGGCACAATGCCGACTTAAGTACAAGAAGAATGTATCTTCTTACTGTCTATGTTTTGAACCATTCCTGTGACACTAATTATAGATTCCGATGCTTCACTCCAGGTTAACTGTATCCCTTGGACCATCTTATTGGCGATGAAAAACAGACATTGCATCGGTATTATATACAAAAGGCACAATGCCGACTTAAGGACAAGAAGAGTGACTCTTCTTACTGACTATGTTTTGAACCATTCCTGTGGCACTAGTTATAGATTGCGATGATTAACTTCAGGTTTACTGTATCCCTCTGACCTTCTAATTGACGATGAAACACAGAATTTTCACCGGAATTAAATACAAAAGGCTCAAAGCCGAACTAAGTACAAGAAGACTGACTCTACTTACTGTCTATTTTTTGAACCATTCCATTGACACTAGTTATAGATTCCGATGCTTCACTCCAGGTTTACTGTATCCCTTGGACTTTCTTATTGACGATGAAACACAGAAATTGCATCGGAATTAAATACAAGTGGCACAATGCTGACTTATGTAGAAGAAGACTGTCTCTTCCTACTGTCTATGTTTTGAACCATTCCTGTGACACTAGTTATAGATTCCGATGCCTCACTTCAGGTTTACTGTATCCCTTGGACCTTCTTATTGACGATGAAACACAGAAATTGCATCGGAATTAAATACAAAACGTACAAGGCCGACTTAAGTACATGAAGACTGACTCTTCTTACTGACTATGTTTTGTACCATACCTGTGACACTAGTTACAGATTCCGATGCTTCACTTCAGGTTTACTGTATCCCTTGAACCTTCTTATTGACGATGAAACACAGAAATTGCATCGGAATTAAATACAAAACGCACAATGCCGACATAGGTACATGAAGACTGACTCGTCTTACTGTCTATGTTTTGAACCATTCCTGTGACACTAGTTACAGATTCCGATGCTTGACTTCAGGTTTACTGTATCCCTTGGACCTTCTTATTGACGATGAAATACAGAAACTGCATCGGAATTTAATACAAAAGGCACAATGCCGACTCAAGTACAAGGAGACTGACTCTCTTACTGTCTATGCTTTAAACCATTCCAGTGACACTAGTTAACGTTTCCGATGCTTCACTGCAGGTTTACTGTATCCCTCTGACCTTCTTATTGACGATGAAACACAGAAATTGCATCGGAATTAAATACAAAAGGCAAAATGCCGGCTTAAGTACAAGACGACTGACTCTTCCTTCTGTCTATGTTTTGAACCATTCCTGTGACCCTAGTTATAGATTCCGAGGCTTCACATCAGGATTACTGTATTCCTCTGACCTTATTCACGATGAAACACAGAAATTGCATCCGAATGAAATACAAAAGGAACAATACTGACTTATGTACAAGAAGACTGACTCTTCTTAATGTCTATGTCTTGAACCATTCCTGTGACACTTGTTATTGATTCCGATGCTTCACTTCAGATTTACTGTATCATTTTGAACTTCTTATTGGCAATGAAACACAGATATTCCATCGGAATCGAATACAAAAAGCATAATGCCGACTTAAGTACAAAAAGTCTGACTCTTCTTACTGACTATGTTTTGAACCATTCCTGTGCCACTAGTTATAGATTCTGATGCATCACTTCAGGTTTACTGTATCCCTCTGACCTTATTCACGATAAAACACAGAAATTGCATCGGAAATAAATACAAAAGGCACAATACCGACTGACTCCTCTTACTGTCTATGTTTTGAACAATTCCTGTGACACTAGTTATAGATTCCGATGCTTCACTTCAGGTTTACTGTATGCCTCTGACCTTCTTATTGACGATGAAACACAGAATTTGCATAGGAATTAAATACGAAAGGCACAATGCCGACTTAAGTACAAGAAAACTGACTCTTCTTACTGTCTATGCTTTGAACCATTCCTGTGACACAAGTTATAGATTCCGATGCTTCACTTCTGGATAACTGTATCCCTCTGACATTCTTATTGACGATGAAAGATAGAAATTGCATCGGAATTAAATACAAAAAGCACAATGCCGACTTAAGTACAAGAAGACAGACTTTTCTTACTGACTATGTTTTGAACAATTCCTGTGACACTAGTTATAGATTCCGATGCTTCACTTCAGGTTTACTGTATGCCTCTGACCTTCTTATTGACGATGAAACACAGAATTTGCATCGGAATTAAATACAAAAGGCACAATGCCGACTTAAGGACAAGAAGACTGACTCTTCTTCCTGACTATGTTTTGAACCATTCCTGTGACACTAGTAATAGATTCCGATTCTTCACTTCAGGTTTACTATATCCCTCTGACCTTCTTATTGACGATGAGACACAGAAATTGCACCGGAATTAAATAAAAAAGGCACAATGCCGACTTAAGGACATGAAGACTGACTTTTCTTACGGTCTATGTTTTGAACCATTCCATTGACACTAGTTATAGATTCCGATAGTTCACTTCAGGTTTACTGTATACCTCTGACCTTATTCACGATGAAACACAGAAATTGCATCGGAATGAAATACAAAAGGAACTATACCGACTTAAGTACAAGAAGACTGACTCTTCTTAATGTCTATGTTTTGAACCATTCAAGTGACACTAGTTATAGATTCCGACGCTTCACTTGAGGTTTACATTATCCCTCTGAACTTCTTATTGACGATGAAACACAGAAATTGCATCGGAATTAAATAGAAAAGGCACAATGCCGAATTAAGTACAAGAGGACTGACTCTTCTTACTGTCTATGTTTTGAACCATTCCTGTGACACTAATTACAGATTCCGATGCTTCACTTCAGGTTTGCTGTATCCCTCTGACCTTATTCACGATGAAACACAGAAATTGCATCGGAATTAAGTACAAAAGGCACAATACCGACTGACTCTTCTTACTGTCTATGTTTTGAACATTTCCTGTGTCACTAGTTATAGATTCCGATGCTTCACTTCAGGTTTACTGGATCCCTCTGACCTTATTCACGATAAAACACAGAAATTGCATCGGAAATAAATACAAAAGGCACAATTCAGACTGACTCTTTTTACTGTCTATGTTTCGAACAATTCCTGTGACACTAGTTATAGATTCCGATACTTCACTTCATGTTTACTGTATGCCTCTGACCTTCTTATTGACGATGAAACACAGAATTTGCATCGGAATTAAATACGAAAGGCACAATGACGACTTAAGTACAAGAAAACTGACTCTTCTTACTGTCTATATTTTGAACCATTCCTGTGACACAAGTTATAGATTCCGATGCTTCACTTCAGGTTTACTGTATCCCTCTGACATTCTTATTGAGGATGAAACATTGAAATTGCATCGGAATTAAATACAAAAGGCACAATGCTGACTTAAGTACAACAAAACTGACTCTTGTTACAGTCTATGTTTTGAACCATTCATGTGACACTAGTTATAGATTCCGATGCTTCACTTGAGGTTTACATTATCCCTCTTACCTTCTTATTGACGATGAAACTTAGAAATTGCATCGGAATTAAATAGAAAAGGCAGAATGCCGAATTAACTACAAGAAGACTGACTCTTCTTACTGTCTACGTTTTTAACCATTCCTGTGACACTAGTTATAGATTCCGATGCTTCACTTCAGGTTTACTGTATCCCTCTGACCTTCTTATTGACGATGAAACACAGAAATTGCCTCGGAATTAAATACAAAAAGCACAATGCCGACTTAAGTACAAGAAGACTGACTTTTCTTACTGACTATGTTTTGAACAATTCCTGTGACACTAGTTATAGATTCCGATGCTTCACTTCAAGTTTACTGTATGCCTCTGACCTTCTTATTGACGATGAAACACAGAAATTGCATCGGAATTAAATAAAAAAGGCACACTGCCGACAAAAGTACATGAAGACTGACACTTCTTACTGACTATGTTTTGAACCATTCCTGTGATACTAGTTATAGATTCCGATGCTACACTCCATGTTTACTGTATCCCTTGGACCTTCATATTGACGATGAAACACAGTAATTGCATCGGAATTAAATACAAAAGGCACAATGCCGACTTAAGGTTAAAAAGACTGACTCTTCTAACTGACTATATTTTGAACCATTCCTGTGACGATAGTTATAGATTCCGATGCTTCACTTCAGGTTCACTGTATCCCTCTGACCTTCTTATTGACGATGAAACACAGAAATTGCATCGTAATTAAATACAAAAGGCACAATGCCGACTTAAGTACAAGAAGACTGTATCTTCTTACTGTCTATGTTTTCAACCATTCCTGTGACACTAGTTATAGATTCCGATGCTTCACTTCAGGTTTACTGTAACCCTTGGACCTTCTTATTGACGATGAAGCACAGAAATTACATCGGAATTTAATACAAAAGGCACAATGCCGACTTAAGGACACGAAGACTGACTCTTCTTACAGACTATGTTTTGAACCATTCCTGTGCAACTAGTTATAGATTCCGATGCTTCACTTCTGGTTTACTGTATCCCTCTGACCTTCTTATTGACGATGAAACACAGAACTTGCACCGGAATTATATACAAAAGGCACAATGCCGACTTAAGTACATGAAGACCGACTCTTCTTACTGACTATGTTTAGAACCATTTCTGTGACACTAGTTATAGATTCCGATGCTTCAGTTCAGGGTTACTATATCCCTCCGACCTTCTTATTGACGATGAAACACAGAAATTGCGTCGGAATTAAATACTAAAGGCACAATGCCGACTTAAGTACAAGAAGACTGACTCTTCTTACTGTCTATGTTTTGAACCATTCCTGTGACACTAGTTACAGATTCCGATGCTTCACTTCAGGTTTACTGTATCCTTTGGACCTTCTTATTGGCGATGAAACACAGAAATGGCATCGGAATTAAGTAGAAAAGGCACAATGCCGACTTAAGTACAAGAAGAATGTATCTTCTTACTGTCTATGTTTTGAACCATTCCTGTGACACTAATTATAGATTCCGATGCTTCACTCCAGGTTAACTGTATCCCTTGGACCATCTTATTGGCGATGAAACACAGACATTGCATCGGTATTATTTACAAAAGGCACAATGCCGACTTAAGGACAAGAAGAGTCACTCTTCTTACTGACTATGTTTTGAACCATTCCTGTGGCACTAGTTATAGATTGCGATGATTAACTTCAGGTTTACTGTATCCCTCTGACCTTCTAATTGACGATGAAACACAGAATTTGCACCGGAATTAAATACAAAAGGCTCAATGCCGAACTAAGTACAAGAAGACGGACTCTACTTACTGTCTATTTTTTGAACCATTCCATTGACACTAGTTATAGATTCCGATGCTTCACTCCAGGTTTACTGTATCCCTTGGACTTTCTTATTGACGATGAAACACAGAAATTGCGTCGGAATTAAATACAAGTGGCACAATGCCGACTTATGTAGAAGAAGACTGTCTCTTCCTACTGTCTATGTTTTGAACCATTCCTGTGACACTAGTTATAGATTCCGATGCCTCACTTCAGGTTTACTGTATCCCTTGGACCTTCTTATTGACGATGAAACACTGAAATTGCATCGGAATTAAATACAAAACGCACAAGGCCGACTTAAGTACATGAAGACTGACTCTTCTTACTGACTATGTTTTGTACCATACCTGTGACACTAGTTACAGATTCCGATGCTTCACTTCAGGTTTACTGTATCCCTTGAACCTTCTTATTGACGATGAAACACAGAAACTGCATCGGAATTTAATACAAAAGGCACAATGCCGACTCAAGTACAAGGAGACTGACTCTCTTACTGTCTATGCTTTAAACCATTCCAGTGACTCTAGTTATAGTTTCCGATGCTTCACTGCAGGTTTACTGTATCCCTCTGACCTTCTTATTGACGATGAAACACAGAAATTGCATCGGAATTAAATACAAAAGGCAAAATGCCGGCTTAAGTACAAGACGACTGACTCTTCCTACTGTCTATGTTTTGAACCATTCCTGTGACCCAAGTTATAGATTCCGAGGCTTCACATCAGGATTACTGTATTCCTCTGACCTTAATCACGATGAAACACAGAAATTGCATCCGAATGAAATACAAAAGGAACAATACTGACTTATGTACAAGAAGACTGACTCTTCTTAATGTCTATGTCTTGAACCATTCCTGTGACACTAGTTATTGATTCCGATGCTTCACTTCAGATTTACTGTATCATTTTGAACTTCTTATTGGCGATGAAACACAGATATTCCATCGGAATCAAATACAAAAAGCATAATGCCGACTTAAGTACTAAAAGTCTGACTCTTCTTACTGACTATGTTTTGAACCATTCCTGTGCCACTAGTTATAGATTCTGATGCTTCACTTCAGGTTTACTGTATCCCTCTGACCTTATTCACGATAAAACACAGAAATTGAATCGGAAATAAATACAAAAGGCACAATACCGACTGACTCTTCTTACTGTCTATGTTTTGAACAATTCCTGTGACACTAGTTATAGATTCCGATGCTTCACTTCAGGTTTACTGTATGCCTCTGACCTTCTTATTGACGATGAAACACAGAATTTGCATCGGAATTAAATACGAAAGGCACATTGCCGACTTAAGTACAAGAAAACTGACTCTTCTTACTGTCTATGCTTTGAACCATTCCTGTGACACAAGTTATAGATTCCGATGCTTCACTTCAGGACTACTGTATCCCTCTGACATTCTTATTGACGATGAAAGATAGAAATTGCATCGGAATTAAATACAAAAGGCACAATGCTGACTTAGGTACAACAAAACTGACTCTTCTTACTGTCTATGTTTTGAACTATTCATGTGACACTAGTTATAGATTCCGATGCTTCACTTGAGGTTTACATTATCCCTCTGAACTTCTTATTGACGATGAAACTTAGAAATTGCATCGGAATTAAAAAGAAAAGGCAGAATGCCGAATTAAGTACAAGAAGACTGACTCTTCTTACTGTCTACGTTTTGATCCATTCCTGTGACACTAGTTATAGATTCCGATGCTTCACTTCAGGTTTACTGTATCCCTCTGACCTTCTTATTGACGATGAAACACAGAAATTGCCTCGGAATTAAATACAAAAAGCACAATGCCGACTTAAGTACAAGAAGACTGACTTTTCTTACTGACTATGTTTTGAACAATTCATGTGACACAAGTTATAGATTCCGATGCTTCACTTCATGTTTACTGTATCCCTCGTACATTCTTATTGACGATGAAACATAGAAATTGCATCGGAATTAAATACAAAAGGCAAAATGCTGACTTAAGGACAAGAAGACTGACTCTTCTTACTGACTATGTTTTGAATCATTCCTGTGACACTAGTTATTGATTCCGATGCTTCACTCCAGGTTTACTGTATCCCTCTGACCTTCTTATTGACGATGAAACACAGAAATTGCATCGGAATTAAATACAAAAGGCAGAATGCCGACTTAAGTACAAGATGACTGACTCTTCTTAGTGTCTATGTTTTGAACCATTCCATTGACACTTGTTATAGATTCCGATGCTTCACGCCAGGTTTTCTGTATCCCTTGGACCATCTTATTGTCGATGAAACACTGAAATTGCATCGGAATTAAATATACAAAAGGCACAACGCCGACTTAAGGACAAGAAGACTGACTCTTCTTACTGACTATGTTTTGAACCATTCCTGTGCCACTAGTTATAGATTCCGATGCTTCACTTCAGGTTTACTGGATCCCTCTGACCTTATTCACGATAAAACACAGAAATTGCATCGGAAATAAATACAAAAGGCACAATTCCGACTGACTCTTCTTACTGTCTATGTTTTGAACAATTCCTGTCACACTAGTTATAGATTCCGATGCTTCACTGCAGGTTTACTCTATGCCTCTGACCTTCTTATTGACGATGAAACACAGAATTTGCATCGGAATTAAATACGAAAGGCACAATGCCGACTTAAGTACAAGAAAACTGACTCTTCTTACTGTCTATGTTTTGAACCATTCCTGTGACACAAGTTATAGATTCCGATGCTTCACTTCAGGTTTACTGTATCCCTTTGACATTCTTATTGAGGATGAAACATTGAAATTGCATCGGAATTAAATACAAAAGGCACAATGCTGACTTAAGTACAACAAAACTGACTCTTGTTACAGTCTATGTTTTGAACCATTCATGTGACACTAGTTATAGATTCCGATGCTTCACTTGAGGTTTACATTATCCCTCTGACCTTCTTATTGACGATGAAACTTAGAAATTGCATCGGAATTAAATAGAAAAGGCAGAATGCCGAATTAAGTACCAGAAGACTGACTCTTCTTACTGTCTACGTTTTGAACCATTCCTGTGACACTAGTTATAGATTCCGATGCTTCACTTCAGGTTTACTGTATCCCTCTGACCTTCTTATTGACGATGAAACACAGAAATTGCCTCGGAATTAAATACAAAAAGCACAATGCCGACTTAAGTACAAGAAGACTGACTTTTCTTACTGACTATGTTTTGAACAATTCCTGTGACACTAGTTATAGATTCCGATGCTTCACTTCAGGTTTACTGTATGCCTCTGACCTTCTTATTGACGATGAAACACAGAATTTGCATCGGAATTAAATACAAAAGGCACAATGCCGACTTAAGGACAAGAAGACTGACTCTTCTTCCTGACTATGTTTTGAACCATTCCTGTGACACTAGTAATAGATTCCGATGCTTCACTCCAGGTTTACTGTATCCCCTTTAAATTCTTATTGACGATGAAACACTGAAATTGCATCGGAATTAAATACAAAAGGCAAAATGCCGGCTTAAGTAAAAGAGGACTGACTCTTCCAACTGTCTATGTTTTGAACCATTCCTGTGACACTAGTTATAGATTCCGATGCTTCACTTCAGGTTTACTGTATCCCTCTGACCTTATTCACGATGAAACACAGAAATTCCATCGGAATGGAATACAAAAGGAACAATACCGACTTAAGTACAAGAAGACTGACTCTTCTTAATGTCTATGTTTTGAACCATTCCTGTGACACTAGTTATTGATCCCGATGCTTCACTTCAGGTTTACTGTATCATTTTGAACTTCTTATTGACGGTGAAACACAGAAATTACATCGGAATCAAATACAGAAAGCATAATGCCGACTTAAGTACAAAAAGACTGACTCTTCTTACTGACTATATTTTGAACCATACCTGTGCCACTAGTTATAGATTCCGCTGCTTCACTTGAGGTTTACTGTATCCCTCTGACCTCATTCACGATGAAACACAGATCTTGCACCGGAATTAAATACAAAAGGCAGAATGACGAACTAAGTACAAGAAGACTGACTCTTCTTACTGTCTACGTTTTGAACCATTCCTGTGACACTAGTTATAGATTCCGATGCTTCACTCCAGGTTTACTAAATCCCTTTTAAATTCTTATTGACGATGAAACACTGAAATTGCATCGGAATTAAATACAAAGGGCAAAATGCCGGCTTAAGTAAAAGAAGACTGACTCTTCCAACTGACTATGTTTTGAACCATTCCTGTGACACTAGTTATAGATTTCGATGCTTCACTTCAGGTTTACTCTATCCCTCTGACCTTATTCACGATGAAACACAGAAATTGCATCGGAATGGAATACAAAAGGAACAATACCGACTTAAGTACAAGAGGACTAAATCTTCTTAATGTCTATGTTTTGAACCATTCCTGTGACACTAGTTATTGATCCCGATGCTTCACTTCAGGTTTACTGTATCATTTTGAACTTCTTATTGACGGTGAAACACAGAAATTACATCGGAATCAAATACAGAAAGCATAATGCCGACTTAAGTACAAAAAGACTGACTCTTCTCACTGACTATGTTTTGAACCATTCCTATGCCACTAGTTATAGATTCCGATGCTTCACTTGAGGTTTACTGTATCCCTCTGACCTCATTCACGATGAAACACAGAAATTGCATCGGAATTAAATACAAAAGGCAGAATGCCGAATTAAGTACAAGATGACTGACTCTTCTTACTGTCTACGTTTTGTACCATTCCTGTGACACTAGTTATAGATTCCGATGCTTCACTTCAGGTCTACTGTATGCCTCTGACCTTCTTATTGACGATGAAACACAGAATTTGCATCGGAATTAATTACAAAAGGCACAATGCCGACTTAAGTACCAGAAAACTGACTCTTCTTACTGTCTATCTTTTGAACCATTCATGTGACACAAGTTATAGATTCCGATGCTTCACTTCATGTTTACTGTATCCCTCGTACATTCTTATTGACGATGAAACATAGAAATTGCATCGGAATTAAATACAAAGGGCACAATGCTGAATTAAGTACAAGAAAACTGACTCTTCTTACTGTCTGTGTTTTGAACCATTCATGTGACACTAGTTATAGATTCCGACGCTTCACTTGAGGTTTACATTATCCCTCTGAACTTCTTATTGACGATGAAACACAGAAATTGCATCGGAATTAAATAGAAAAGGCAGAATGCCGACTTAAGTACAAGATGACTGACTCTTCTTAGTGTCTATGTTTTGAACCATTCCATTGACACTTGTTATAGATTCCGATGCTTCACGCCAGGTTTTCTGTATCCCTTGGACCTTCTTATTGACGATGAAACACTGAAATTGCATCGGAATTATATACAAAAGGCACAATGCCGACTTAAGGAAAAGAAGACTGACTCATCTTACTGACTATGTTTTGAACCATTCCTGTGACACTAGTTATTGATTACGATGTTTCATTTAAGGTTAACTGTATCACTTTGAACTTCTTATTGACGATGAAACACAGAAATTACATCGGAATCAAATACAAAAAGCATAATGCCGACTTAAGTACAAAAAGACTGACTCTTCTTACTGACTATCTTTTGAACTATTCCTGTGCCACTAGTTATAGATTCCGATGCTTCACTTCAGGTTTACTGTATCCCTCTGACCTTATTCACGATGAAACACAGAAATTGCATCGGAATTAAATACAAAAGGCACAATACCGACTGACTCTTCTTACTGTCTATGTTTTGAACAATTCCTGCGACACTAGTTATAGATTCCCATGCTTCACTTCAGGTTTACTGTATCCCTCTGACATTCTTATTGACGATGAAACATAGAAATTGCATCGGAAATAAATATAAAAGGCACAATGCATACTTAAGTACAAGAAAACTGACTCTTCTTACTGTCTATGTTTTGAACCATTCATGTGACACTAGTTATAGATTCCGACGCTTCACTTGAGGTTTACATTATCCCTCTGACCTTCTTATTGACGATGGAACAGAGAAATTGCATCGGAATTAAATAGAAAAGGCACAATTCCGAATTAAGTACAAGAAGACTGACTCTTCTTACTGTCTATGTTTTGAACCATTCCTGTGACACTAGTTATAAATTCCGATGCTTGACTTCAGATTTACTGTATCCCTTGGACCTTCTTATTGACGATGAAACTCTGAAATAGCATCGGAATTAAATACAAAAGGCACAATGCCGACTTAAGGAAAAGAAGACTGACTCATCTTACTGACTATGATTTGAACCATTCCTGTGACACTAGTTATTGATTACGATGTTTCACTTCAGGTTAACTGTATCATTTTGAACTTCTTATTGACGATGAAACACAGAAATTACATCGGAATCAAATACAAAAAGCATAATGCCGACTTAAGTACAAAAAGACTGACTCTTCTTACTGACTATCTTTTGAACTATTCCTGTGACACTAGTTATAGATTCCGATGCTTCACTTCAGGTTTACTGTATCCCTCTGACTTTCGTATTGTCGATGAAACACAGAAGTTGCACCTGTATTAAATACAAAAGGCACAATGCTCACTTAAGGACAAGAAGACTGACTCTTCTTACTGACTATGTTTTGAACCATTATGTGACACTAGTTATCGATTCCGATGCTTCACTTCAGGTTTACTGTATCCCTCTGACCTTCTTATTGACGATGAAACACTGAAATTGCATCGGAATTAAACACAAAAGGCACAATGCCGACTTAAGGAGAAGAAGCCTGACTCTTCTTAGTGTCTATGTTTTGAACCATTCCATTGACACTTGTTATAGATTCCGATGCTTCACGCCAGGTTTTCCGTATCCCTTGGACCTTCTTATTGACGATGAAACACCGAAATTGCATCGGAATTAAATACAAAAGGCACAATGCCGACTTGAGGACAAGAAGACTGATTCTTCTTACTGACTATGTTTTGAACCATTCCTGTGACACTAGTTATTGATTCCGATGCTTCACTTCAGGTTAACTGTATCATTTTGAACTTCTTATTGACGATGAAACACAGAAATTACATCGGAATCAAATACAAAAAGCATAATGCCGACTTAAGTACAAAAAGACTGACTCTTCTTACTGACTTTCTTTTGAACCATTCCTGTGCCACTAGTTATAGATTCCGATGCTTCACATCAGGTTTACTGTATCCCTCTGACATTCTTATTGACGATGAAACATAGAAATTGCATCGGAAAAAAAGACAAAAGGCACAATGCTGACTTAAGTACAAGAAATCTGACTCTTCTTACTGTCTATGTTTTGAACCATTCATGTGACACTAGTTATAGATTCCGACGCTTCACTTGAGGTTTACATTATCCCTCTGACCTTCTTATTGACGATGAAACACAGAAATTGCATCGGAATTAAATAGAAAAGGCACAATGCCGAATTAAGTACAAGAAGGCTGACTCTTCTTACTGTCTATGTTTTGAACCATTCCTGTGACACTAGTTACAAATTCCGATGCTTGACTTCAGGTTTACTGTATCCCTTGGACCTTCTTATTGACGATGAAACACAGAAATTGCATCGGAATTTAATACAAAAGGGACAATGCCGATTCAAGTACAGGAATACTGACTCTTCTTACTGGCTATGCTTTGAACCAATCCTGTGACACTAGTTATAGATTCCGATGCTTCACTTCAGGTTTACTGTATCCCTCTGACCTTCCTGTTGACGATGAAACACAGAAATTGCACCGGAATTAAATACAAAAGGCACAATGCCAACTTAAGAACAAGAAGACTGACTCTTCTTTCTGTCTATGTTTTGAACCATTCCATTGACACTAGATATAGATTCCGATGCTTCACTCCAGGTTTACTGTATCCCTTTTAACTTCGTATTGACGATGAAACACAGAAATTGCATTGGAATTAAATACAAAAGACAAAATGCCGACTTAAGTACAAGAAGACTGAGTCTTCCTACTGTCTATGTTTGATCCATTCCTGTGACACTAGTTACAGATTCCGATGCTTCACTTCAGGTTTACTGTATCCCTCTGACCTTCCTATTGACGTTGAAACACAGAAATTGCACCGGAGTTAAATACAAAAGGCACAATGCCAACTTAAGAACAAGAAGACTGACTCTTCTTTCTGTCTATGTTTTGAACCATTCCATTGACACTAGATATAGATTCCGATGCTTCACTCCAAGTTTACTGTATCCCTTTTAACTTCGTATTGACGATGAAACACTGAAATTGCATTGGAATTAAATACAAAAGACAAAATGCCGACTTCAGTACAAGAGGACTGAGTCTTCCTACTGTCTATGTTTGATCCATTCCTGTGACACTAGTTACAGATTCCGATGCTTCACTTCAGGTTTACTGTATCCCTCTGACCTTATTCACGATGAAACACAGAAATTGCATCGGAATTAATTTCAAAAGGCACAATACCGACTTAAGTACAAGAAGACTGTATCTTCTTACTGTCTATGTTTTGAACAATTCCTGTGACACTAGTTATAGATTCCGATACTTCACTTCACATTTACTGTATGCCTCTGACCTTCTTATTGACGATGAAACACAGCATTTCCATCGGAATTAAATACAAAAGGCACAATGCCGACTTAAGTACAAGAAAACTGACTCTTCTTACTCTCTATGTTTTGAACCATTCCTGTGACACCAGTTATAGATTCCGATGCTTCACTTCAGGTTTACTGAATCCCTTGGACCTTCTTATTGACGATGAACCACAGAAATTGCATCGGAATTAAATACAAAAGGCACAATGCCGACTTAAGTACAAGAAGACTGACTCTTCTTCCTGTCTATGCTTTGAACCATTCCTTTGACACTAGTTATAGATTCCAAAGCTTCACTTCAGGTTTACTGAATCCCTCTGAACTTCTTATTGACGATGAAACACAGAAATTGCATCGGAATTAAATAGAAAAGGCACAATGCCGAATTAAGTACAGGAAGACTGACTCTTCGTACTGTCTATGTTTTGAACCATTCCTGTGACACTAGTTATGTATTCCGATGCTTCACTTCAGGTTTACTGTATCCCTTGGACCATCTTATTGACGATGAAACACAGAAATTGCATCGGAATTAAATACAAAAATGCACAATGACGATTTAAGTACAAGAAGACTGTATCTTCGTACTGTCTATGTTTTGAAACATTCCTGTGACACTAGTTATAGATTCCGATGCTTCACTCCAGGTTTACTGTATCCCTTGGACCTTCTTATTGACGATGAAACACAGAAAATGCATCGGAATTAAAAACAAAAGGCCCAAGGCCGACTTAAGTACAAGAAGACTGACTCTTCTTACTGACTATGTTTTGAACCATTCCTGTGACACTAGTTATAGATTCCGATTCTCACTTCAGGTTTACTGTATCCCTCTGACTTTCGTATTGACGATGAAACACAGAAATTGCACCGGAATTAAATACAAAAGGCACAATGCCGACTTAAGGACAAGAAGACGGATTCTTCTTACTGACCATGTTTTGAACCATTCCTGTGACACTAGTTATAGATTCCGATGCTTCACCTCAGGTTTACTGTATCCCTCTGACCTTCTTATTGACGAAGATACACAGAAATTGCCTCGGAATTAAATATAAAAGGCACAATGCCGACTTAAGTACAAGGAGACCGACTCTTCTTAATGTCTATGTTCTGAACCATTCCTGTGACACTAGTTATAGATTCCGATGCTTCACTGTCGGTTTGGTGTATCCCTTGGACCTTCTTATTGACGATGAACACAGTAATTGCATCGGAATTAAAGAGAAAAGGCACAATGCCGACTTAAGTAGAAGAAGACTGATCTTCTGACTGACTATGTTTTGAACCATTCCTGAGACACTAGTTATAGATTCCGATGCTTCACTTCATGTTTACTGTATCCCTCTGACCTTCTTATTGCCGATGAAACACAGAAATTGCATCGGAATTAAATAAAAAAGGCACAATGCCGGCTTAAGTACAAAAAGACTGACTCTTCTTACTGTCTATGTTTTGAACCATTCCATTGACACCAGTTATAGATTCCAATGCTTCACTCCAGGTTTACTGTATCCCTTTTACATTCTTATTGACGATGAAACACTGAAATTGCATCGGAATTAAATACAAAAGTCAAAATGCCGGCTTAAGTACAAGAACACTGACTCTTCCTACTGTCTATGTTTTGAACCATTCCTGTGACACTAGTTATAGATTCCGATGCTTCACTTCAGGTTTACTGTATCTCTCTGACCTTATTCGCGATGAAACACAGAAAATGCATCGTAATGAAATACAAAAGGCACAATACCGACTTAAGTACAAGAAGACTGACTCTTCTTACTGTCTATGTTTTGAACCATTCCTGTGACACTAGTTATTGATTCCGATGCTTCACTTCAGATTTACTGTATCATTTTGAACTTCTTATTGACGATGAAACTCAGAAATTACATCGGAATCAAATACAAAAAGCATAATGCCGACTTAAGTTCAAAAAGACTGACTCTTCTTACTGACTATGTTTTGAACCATTCCGGTGACACTAGTTATAGATTCCGATGCTTCACTTCAGGTATACTGTATCCCTCATACCTTATTCACGATGAAACACAGAAATTGCATCGGAATTAAATACAAATGGCACAATACCGACTGACTCTCCTTACTGTCTATGTTTTGAACTATTCCTGTGACACTAGTTATAGATTCCGATGCTTCACTTCAGGTTTACTGTATGCCTCTGACCTTCTTGCTGACGATGAAACATTGAATTTGCATCGGATTTAAATACAAAAGGCACAATACCGACTTAAGTACAAGAAGACTGTATCTTCTTACTGTCTATGTTTTGAAACATTCCTGTGACACTAGTTATAGATTCCGATGCTTCACTCCACGTTTACTGTATCCCTTGGACCTTCTTATTGACGATGAAACACAGAAAATGCATCGGAATTAAATACAAAAGGCCCAAGGCCGACTTAAGTACAAGAAGACTGACTCTTCTTACTGACTATGTTTTGAACCATTCCTGTGACACTAGTTAAAGATTCCGATGCTTCACTCTAGGTTTAGTGTATCCCTTGGACCTTCTTATTGACGATGAACACAGTAATTGCATCGCAATTAAATAGAAAAGGCACAATGACGAATTAAGTACGAGAAGACTGACTCTTCCTACTGTCTATGTTTTGAACCATTTCTGTGACACTAGTTATATATTCCGATGCTTCACTTCAGGTTTACTGTATCCCTTGGACCTTCTTATTAACGATGAAACACAGAAATTGCATCGGAATTAAATAGAAAAAGGCACAATGCCGACTTAAGTACAAGAAGACTGTATCTTCTTACTGTCTATGTTTTGAAACATTCCTGTGACACTACTTATAGATTCCGATGCTTCACTCCAGGTTTACTGTAGCCCTTGGACCTTCTTATTGACGATGAAACACAGAAAATGCATCGGAATTAAATACAAAAGTCCCAAGGCCGACTTAAGTACAAGAAGACTGACTCTTCTTACTGACTATGTTTTGAACCATTCCTGTGACACTAGTTATAGATTCCGATGATTCACTTCAGGTTTACTGTATCCCTCTGACCTTCTTATTGACGAAGACACACAGAAATTGCCTCGGAATTAAATAGAAAATGCACAATGCCGAATTAAGTACAAGAAGACTGACTCTTCTTAATGTCTATGTTTTGAACCATTCCTGTGACACTAGTTATAGATTCCGATGCTTCACCCTAGGTTTAGTGTATCCCTTGGACCTTCTTATTGACGATGAACACAGTAATTGAATCGGAATTAAAGAGAAAAGACACAATGCCGACTTAAGTAGAAGAAGACTGACTCTTCTTACTGACTATGTTTTGAACCATTCCTGAGACACTAGCTATACATTCCGATGCTTCACTTCAGGTTTACGGTATCCCTCTGACCTTCTTATTGACGATGACACACAGAAATTGCGTCGGAATTAAATAAAAAAGGCACAATGCCGACTTAAATACAAGAAGACTGACTTTTCTTACTGTCTATGCTTAGAACCATTCCTGTGACACTAGTTATAGATTCCAATGCTTCACGTCAGGTTTACTGTATCCCTTGGACCTTCTTATTGACGATGAAACACAGAAATTGCATCGGAATTAAATACAAAAGGCACAATGCCGACTCAAGGACAAGAAGACTGACTCTTCTTACTGACTATGTTTTGAACCATTCCTGTGACACTAGTTATAGATTCCGATGCTTCACTTCAGGTATACTGAATGCCTCTGACCTTCTTATTGACGATGAAACACAGAATTAGCATCGGAATTAAATACAAAATGCACAATGCCGAATTAAGTACAAGAAGACTGACTCTTCCTACTGTCTATGTATTGAACCGTTCCATTGACACTAGTCATAGATTCCGATGCTTGACTTCAGGTTTACTGAATCCCTTGGACCTTCTTATTGACGATAAAACACAGAAATTGCATCGGAATTTAATACAAAAGGCACAATGCCGACTCAAGTACAAGAAGACTGACTCTTCTTACTGTCTATGTTTTGAACCATTCCTGCGACACTAGTTATACATTCCAATGCTTCACTTCAGGTTTACTGTATCCCTCTGACCTTCTTATTGACGATGAAACACAGAAATTGCATCGGAATTAAATAGGAAAGGCACAATGCCGAATTAAGTACAAGAAGACTGACTTTTCCTACTGTCTATGTTTTGAACCATTTCTGTGACACTAGTTATATATTCCGATGCTTCACTTCAGGTTTACTGTATCCCTTGGACCTTCTTATTGACGATGAAACACAGAAATTGCATCGGAATTAAATACAAAAGGCACAATGAAGACTTAGGTACAAGAAGACTGTATCTTCATACAGTCTATGTTTTGAAACATTCCTGTGACACTAGTTATAGATTCCGATGCTTCACTCCAGGTTTACTGTATCCCTTGGACCTTCTTATTGACGATGAAACACAGAAATTGCACCGGAATTAAATACAAAAGGCACAATACCGACTTAAGGACAAGAAGACTGACTCTTCTTACTGACTATGTTTTGTACCATTCCTGTGACACTAGTTATAGATTCTGATGCTCACTTCAGGTTTACTGTATCCCTCTGACTTTCTTATTGACGATGAAACACAGAAATTGCACCGGAATTAAATACAAAAGGCACAATGCCGGCTTAAGGACGAGAAGAATGACTCTTCTTATGATTTGAACCATTCCTGTGACACTAGTTATAGATTCCGATGCTTCACTTTATGTTTACTGTATCCCTCTGACCTTCTTATTGACGAAGACACACAGAAATTGCCTTGGAATTAAATAGAAAAGGCACAATTCCGACTTAAGTACAAGAAGACTGACTCTTCTTACTGTCTATGTTTTGAAACATTCCTGTGACACTAGTTATAGATTCCGATGCTTCACTTCAGGTTTACTGTATCCCTCTGACTTTCTTATTGACGATGAAACACAGAAGTTAAACCGGAATTAAATACAAAAGGCACAATGCCGACTTAAGGACAAGAAGACTGACTCTTCTTACTGACTATGTTTTGAACCATTCCTGTGACACTAGTTATAGATTCCGATGATTCACTTCAGGTTTACTGTATCCCTCTGACCTTCTTATTGACGAAGACACACAAAATTGCCTCGGAATTAAATAGAAAAGGCACAATGCCGACTTAAGTACAAGAAGACTGACTCTTCTTAATGTCTATGTTTTGAACCATTCCTGTGACACTAGTTATAGATTACGATGCTTCACTCTAGGTTTAGTGTATCCCTTGGACCTTCTTATTGACGATGAACACAGTAATTGCATCGGAATTAAAGAGAAAAGACACAATGCCGACATAAGTAGAAGAAGACTGACTCTTCTTACTGACTATGTTTTTAACCATTCCTGAGACCCTAGTTATACATTCCGATGCTTCACTTCAGGTTTACGGTATCCCTCTGACCTTCTTATTGACGATGACACACAGAAATTGCATCGGAATTAAATAAAAAAGGCACAATGCCGACTTAAGTACAAGAAGACTGACTCTTCTTACTGTCTATGCTTTGAACCATTCCTGTGACACTAGTTATTGATTCCAATGCTTCACTTCAGGTTTACTGTATCCCCCTGACCCTCTTATTGACGATGAAACACAGAAATTGCATCGGAATTAAATAGAAAAGGCACAATGCCGAATTAAGTACAAGAAGACTGACTCTTCCTACTGTCTATGGTTTGAACCATTTCTGTGACACTAATTATATATTCCGATGCTTCAGTTCAGGTTTACTGTTTCCCTTGGACCTTCATATTGACGATGAAACATAGAGATTGCATCGGAATTAAATACAAAAGGCACAATGCCGAATTAAGTACAAGAAGACTGACTCTTCCTACTGTCTATGTTTTGAACCATTCCATTGACACTAGTTATAGATTCCGATGCTTCACTCCAGGTTTACAGTATCCCTTTTACATTCATATTGACGATGAAACACTGAAATTGCATCGGAATTAAATACAAAAGGCTCAATGCCGACTCAAGTACAAGAAGACTGACTCTTCTTACTGACTATGTTTTGAAGCATTCCTGTGACACTAGTTATAGATTCCGATGCTTCACTTCAGGTTTACTGTATCCCTCTGACCTTCTTATTGACGAAGACACACAGAAATTGCCTCGGAATTAAATAGAAAAGGCACAATGCCGACTTAAGTAAAAGAAGACTGACTCTTATTAAAATCTATGTTTTGAACCATTCCTGTGACACTAGTTATAGATTCCGATGCTTCACTCTAGGTTTACTGTATCCCTTGGACCTTCTTATTGACGATGAAACACAGAAATTGCATCGGAATAAAATACAAAAGGCACAATGCCGACTTAAGGACAAGAAGACTGACTCTTCTTACTGACTATGTTTTGAACCATTCCTGTGACACTACTTATAGATTCCGATGCTTCACTTCAGGTTTACTGTATCCCTCTGACCTTATTCACGATGAAACACAGAAATTGCATCGGAATTAAATACAAAAGGCACAATACCGACTGACTCTTCTTACTGTCTATGTTTTGAACAATTCCTGTGACACTAGTTATAGATTCCGATGCTTGACTTCTGGTTTACTGAATGCCTCTGACCTTCTTATTGACGATGAAACACAGAATTTGCATCGGATTTAAATACAAAAGGCACAATGCCGAATTAAGTACAAGAAGACTGACTCTTCCTACTGTCTATGTATTGAACCGTTCCATTGACACTAGTTATAGATTCCGATGCTTGACTTCAGGTTTACTGTATCCTTTGGACCTTCTTATTGACGATAAAACACAGAAATTGCTTCGGAATTTAATACAAAACGCACAATGCCGACTCAAGTACAAGAAGACTGACTCTTCTTACTGTCTATGTTTTGAACCATTCCTGCGACACTAGTTATACATTCCAATGCTACACTTCAGGTTTACTGTATCCCTCTGACCTTCTTATTGACGATGAAACACAGAAATTGCATCGGAATTAAATAGAAAAGGCACAATGCCGAATTAAGTACAAGAAGACTGACTTTTCCTACTGTCTATGTTTTGAACCAATTCTGTGACACTAGTTATATATTCCGATGCTTCACTTCAGGTTTACTGTATCCCTTGGACCTTCTTATTGACAATGAAACACAGAAATTGCATCGGAATTAAATACAAAAGGCACAATGCCGACTTAAGTACAAGAAGACTGTATCTTCATACAGTCTATGCTTTGAAACATTCCTGTGACACTTGTTATAGATTCCGATGCTTCACTCCAGGTTTACTGTATCCCTTGGACCTTCTTATTGACGGTGAAACACAGAAATTGCACCGGAATTAAATACAAAAGGCACAATACCGACTTAAGGACAAGAAGACTGACTCTTCTTACTGACTATGATTTGAACCATTCCTGTGACACTAGTTATAGATTCCGATGCTCACTTCAGGTTTACTGTATCCCTCTGACTTTCTTATTGACGATGAAACACAGAAATTGCACCGGAATTAAATACAAAAGGCACAATGCCGGCTTAAGGACAAGAAGACTGACTCTACTTACTGACTATGATTTGAACCATTAATGTGACACTAGTTATAGATTCCGATGCTTCACTTTAGGTTTACTGTATCGCTCTGACCTTCTTATTGACGAAGACACACAGAAATTGCATTGGAATTAAATAGAAAAGGCACAATGCCGACTTAAGTACAACAAGACTGACTCTTCTTACTGTCTATGTTTTGAAACATTCCTGTGACACTAGTTATAGATTCCGATGCTTCACTTCAGGTTTACTGTATCCCTCTGACTTTCTTATTGACGATGAAACACAGAAGTTAAACCGGAATTAAATACAAAAGGCACAATGCTGACTTAAGGACAAGAGGACTGACCCTTCTTACTGACTATGTTTTGAACCATTCCTGTGACACTAGTTATAGATTCCGATGCTTCACTTCAGGTTCACATTATCCCTCTTACCTTCTTATTGACGATGAAACTCAGAAATTGCATCGGAATTAAATACAAAAGGCACAATGCCGAATTAAGTACAAGGAGACAGACTCTTCCTACTGTCTATGTTTTGAACCATTTCTGTGACACTAGTTATATATTCCGATGCTTCACTTCAGGTTTACTGTATCCCTTGGACCTTATTATTGACGATGAAACACAGAAATAGCATCGGAATTAAATACAACAGGCACAATGCCGAATTAAGTACAAGAAGACTGACTCTTTCTACTGTCTATGTTTTGAACCATTCCATTGACACTAGTTATAGATTCCGATGCTTGACTTCAGGCTTACTGAATCCCTTGGACCTTCTTATTGACGATAAAACACAGAAATTGCATCGGAATTTAATACAAAAGGCACAATGGCGACTCAAGTACAAGAAGACTGACTCTTCTTACTGTCTATGTTTTGAACCATTCCTGTGACTCTAGTTATAGATTCCGATGCTTCACTTCAGGTTTACTGTATCCCTCTGACCTTCTTATTGACGATGAAACATTGAAATTGCATCGGAATTAAATACAAAATGCACAATTCCGACTCAAGTACAAGAAGACTGACTCTTCTTACTGTCTATATTTTGAACCATTCCTGTGACACTAGTTATAGATGCCAATGCTTCACTTCAGGTTTACTGTATCCCTATGACCTTCTTATTGACGATGAAACACAGAAATTGCATCGGAATTAAATAGAAAAAAAGCACAATGCCGTATTAAGTACAAGAAGACTGACTCTTCCTACTGTCTATGTTTTGAACCATTCCTGTGACACTAGTTATATATTCCGATGCTTCACTTCAGGTTTACTGTATCCCTTGGACCTTCTTATTGACGATGAAACACAGAAATTGCATCGGAATTAAATACAAAAGGCACAATGCCGACTTAAGTACAAGAAGACTGTATCTTCTTACTCTCTATGTTTTGAAATATTCCTGTGACACTAGTTATTGATTCAGATGCTTCACTCCAGGTTTACTGTATCCCTTGGACCTTCTTATTGACGATGAAACACAGAAATTGCATCGGAATTAAATACAATAGGCACAATGCCGACTTAAGGACAAGAAGACTGACTCTTCTTACTGACTATGTTTTGAAGCATTCCTGTGACACTAGTTATAGATTCCGATGCTACACTTCAGGTTTTCTGTATCCGTCTGACCTTCTTATTGACGAAGACACACAGAATTTGCCTCGGAATTAAATAGAAAAGGCACATGCCGACTTAAGTACAGGAAGACTGACTCTTCTTAATGTCTATGTTTTGAACCATTCCTGTGACACTAGTTATAGATTCCGATGCTTCACTCCAGGTTTACTATATCCCTTGGACCTTCTTATTGACGATGAAACACAGAAATTGCATCGGAATTAAATACAAAAGGCACAATGCTGACTTAAGGACAAGAAGACCGACTCTTTTACTGTCTATGTTTTGAATCATTCCTGTGACTCTAGTTATAGATTCCGATGCTTCACTTCAGGTTTACTGTATCCCTCTGACCTTATTCACGATGAAACACAGAAATTGCATTGGAATGAAATACAAAAGGCACAATACCGACTTAAGTACAAGATGACTGACTCTTCTTACTGTCTATGTTTTGAACTATTCCTGTGACACTAGCTATTGATTCCGATGCTTCACTTCAGGTTTACTGTATCATTTTGAACATCTTATTGACGATGAAACACAGAAATTACATCGGAATCAAATACCAAAAGCATAATGCCGACTTAAGTACTAAAAGACTGACTCTTCTTACTGACTATGTTTTGAACCATTCCTGTGACACTACTTATAGATTCCGAAGCTTCAGTTCATGTTTACTGTATCCCTCTGACCCTATTCACGACGAAACACAGAAATTGCATCGGAATTAAATACAAAAGGCACAATACCGACTGACTCTTCTCACTGTCTATGTTTTGAAAAATTCCTGTGACACTAGTTATAGATTCCGAAGCTTCACTTCAAGTTTACTGAATGCCTCTGACCTTCTTATTGACGATGAAACACAGAAATTGCATCGGAATTTAATACAAAAGGCTCAGTGCCGACTCAAGTACAAGAAGACTGACTCTTCTTACTGTCTATGTTTTGAAACATTCCTGTGACACTAGTTATAGATTCCGATGCTTCACTTTGGGTTTACTGTATCTCTCTGACTTTCTTACTGACGATGAAACACAGAAGTTGCACCGGAATTAAATACAAAAGGCACAATGCTGACTTAAGGACAGGAAGACTGACTCTTCTTACTCACTATGTTTTGATCCATTCCTGTGACACTAGTTATAGATTCCGATGCTTCACTTCAGGTTTACTGTATCCCTCTGACCTTCTTATTGACGATGAAACACAGAAATAGCATCGGAATTAAATACAAAAGGCAGAATGCCGAATTAAGTACAAGAAGAGTGACTCTTCCTACTGTCTATGTTTTGAACCATTTCTGTGACACTAGTTATATACTCCGATGCTTCACGTCAGGTTTACAGTATCCCTTGGACCTTCCTATTGACGAAGAAACACAGAAATTGCATCGGAATTAAATACAAAAGGCACAATGCCGACTTAAGTACAAGAAGACTGTATCTTCTTAATGTCTATGATTTGAAACATTCCTGTGACACTAGTTATAGATTCCGATGCTTCACTCCAGGTTTACTGTATCCCTTGGACCTTCTTATTGACGATGAAACACAGAAATTGCATCGGAATTAAATACAAAAAGCACAAGGCCGACTTAAGGACAACAAGACTGACTCTTCTTACTGACTATGTTTTGAACCATTCCTGTGACACTAGTAATAGATTTCGATGCTCACTTCATGTTTACTGTATCCCTCTGACTTTCTTATTGACGATGAAACACAGAAATTGAACCGGAATTAAATACAAAAGGCACAATGCCGACATAATTACAAGAAGACTGACTCTTCTTACTGACTATGTTTTGAACCATTTATGTGACACTAGTTATAGATTCCGATGCTTCACTTTAGGTTTACTGTATCCCTCTGACCTTCTTATTGACGAAGACACACAGAAATTGCCTCGGAATGAAATAGAAAAAGCACAATGTCGACTTAAGTACAAGAAGACTGACTCTTCCTACTGTCTATGTTTTGAACCATTTCTGTGACACTAGTTGTATATTCCGATGCTTCACTTCAGGTTTACTGTATCCCTTGGACCTTATTATTGACGATGAAACACAGAAATAGCAACGAAATTAAATACAAAAGGCACAATGCCGAATTAAGTACAAGAAGACTGACTCTTCCTACTGTCTATGTTTGAACCATTCCATTGACACTAGTTATAGATTCCGATGCTTGACTTCAGGTTTACTGAATCCCTTGGACCTTCTTATTGACGATAAAACACAGAAATTGCATCGCAATTTAATACAAAAGTCACAATGCCGACTCAAGTACAAGAAGACTGACTCTTCTTACTGTCTATGATTTGAACCATTCCTGTGACACTAGTTATAGATTCCAATGCTTCACTTCAGGTTTACTTTATCCCTCTGACCTTCTTATTGACGATGAAACACAGAAATTGCATCGGAATTAAATAGAAAAGGCACAATGCCGAATTAAGTACAAGAAGACTGACTCTTCCTACTGTCTATGGTTTAAACCATTTCTGTGACACTAGTTATAGATTCGGATGCTACACTTTAGGTTTACTGTATCCCTTGGACTTTCTTATTGACGATGAAACACAGAAATTGCATCTTAATTAAATACAAAAGGTACAATGCCGACTTAAGGACAAGAAGACTGACTCTTCTTACTGACTATGTTTTGAAGCATTCCTATGACACTAGTTATAGCTTCCGATGCTTGACTTCAGGTTTACTGTATCCCTTGGACCTTCTTATTGACGATGAAACACAGAAATTCCATCGGAATTTTATACAAAAGGCACAATGCCGACACAAGTACAAGAAGACTGACTCTTCTTACTGTCTATGTTTTGAAACATTCCTGTGACACTAGTTATAGATTCCGACGCTTCACTTCGGTTTACTGTATCCCTCTGACTTTCTTATTGACGATGAAACACAGAAGTTGCACCGGAATTAAATACAAAAGGCACAATGCCGACTTAAGGACAAGAAGACTGACTCTTCTTACTGACTCTGTTTTGAACCATTCCTGTGACACTAGTAATAGATTTCGATGCTCACTTCATGTTTACTGTATCCCTCTGACTTTCTTATTGACGATGAAACACAGAAATTGCGTCGGAATTAAATAGAAAATTCACAATGACGTTTAAGTACAAGAACACTGACTCTACTTAATGTCTATGATTTGAACCATTCCTGTGACACTAGTTATAGATTCCGATGCTTCACTCTAGGTTTAGTGTATCCCTTGGACCTTGTTATTGACGATGAACACAGTAATTGCATCGGAATTAAATAGAAAAGGCACAATGCCGACTTAAGTAGAAGAAGACTGACTCTTCTTACTGACTATGTTTTGAATCATTCCTGAGACACTAGTTAAAGATTCCGATGCTACACTTCAGGTTTACTGTATCCCTCTGACCTACATATTAACGATGAAACACAGAAATTACACCGGAATTCAAAACAAAAGGCACAATGCCGACTTAAGTACAAGAAGACTGACTCTTCTTACTGTCAATGTTTTGAACCATACCACTGACACTAGTTATAGTTTCCGATGCTTCACTCCAGGTTTACTGTATCCCTTGCACCTTCGTATTGACGATGAAACACAGAAATTGCATCGGAATTAAATAGATAGGGCACAATGCCGACTAAAGTACAAGAAGACTGACTCTTCTTACTGTCTATGTTTTGAAACATTCCTGTGACACTAGTTATAGATACCGATGCTTCACTCCAGGTTTACTGTATCCCTTGGACCATCTTATTGACGATGAAACACAGAAATTGCATCGGAATTAAATACAAAAGGCACAAGGCCGACTTAAGGACAAGAAGACTGACTCTTCTTACTGACTATGTTTTGAACCATTCCTGTGACACTAGTTATAGATTCCGATGGTCACTTCAGGTTTACTGTATCCCTCTGACATTCGTATTGACGATGAAACACAGATATTGCACCGGAATTAAATACAAAAGGCACAATGCCGACATAAGGACAGGAAGACTGACTCTTCTTACTGACTATTTTTTGAACCATTCCTGTGACACTAGTTATAGATTCCGATGCTTCACTTTAGGTTTACTGTATCCCTCTGACCTTCTAATTGACGAAGACACACAGAAATTGCGTCGGAATTAAATAGAAAATTCACAATGACGTTTAAGTACAAGAACACTGACTCTACTTAATGTCTATGATTTGAACCATTCCTGTGACACTAGTTATAGATTCCGATGCTTCACTCTAGGTTTAGTGTATCCCTTGGACCTTATTATTGACGATGAAACACAGATAGCAACGGAATTAAGGACAAAAGGGACCTTACCGAATTAAGTACAAGAAGACTGACTCTTCCTACTGTCTATGTTTTGAACCATTCCATTGACACTAGTTATATATTCCGATGCTTTACTTCAGGTTTACTGTATCCCTTGGACCTTCTTATTGACGATGAAACACAGAAATTGCATCGGAATTAAATACAAAAGGCACAATGCCGAATTAAGTACAAGAAGACTGACACTTCCTAGTGTCTATGTTTTGAACCATTCCATTGACACTAGTTATAGATTCCGATGCTTCACTCCAGGTTTACTGTATCCCTTTTACATTCTTATTGAAGATGAAACACTGAAATTGCATCGGAATTAAATACAAAAGGCACAATGCCGACTCAAGTACAAGAAGACTGACTCTTCTTACTGTCTATGTTTTGAACCATTCCTGTGACACTAGTTATAGATTCCAATGCTTCACTTCAGGTTTACTGTATCCCTCTGACCTTCTTATTGACGATGAAACACAGAAATTGCATCGGAATTAAATAGATAAGGCACAATGCCGAATTAAGTACAAGAAGACTGACTCTTCCTACTGTCTATGTTTTGAACCATTCCTGTGACACTAGTTATATATTCCGATGCTTCACTTCAGGTTTACTGTATCCCTTGGACCTTCTTATTGACGACGAAACACGGAAATTGCATCGGAATTAAATACAAAAGGCACAATGCCGACTTAAGTACAAGAAGACTGTATCTTCTTACTGTCTATGTTTTGAAACATTCCTGTGACACTAGTTACAGATTTCGATGCTTCACTCCAGGTTTACAGTATCCCTTGGACTTTCTTATTGACGATGAAACACAGAAATTGCATCGGAATTAAATACAAAAGGCACAATGCCGACTTAAGGACAAGAAGACTGACTCTTCTTACTGACTATGTTTTGAACCATTCCTGTGACACTAGTTATAGATTCCGATGCTTCACTTCGGGGTTACTGTATACCTCTGACCTTATTCACGATGAAACACAGAAATTGCATCGGAATGTAATACAAAAGGCACAATACCGACTTAAGTACAAGAAGACTGACTCTTCTTACTGTCTATGTTTTGAACCATTCCTGTGACACTAGCTATTGATTCCGATGCTTCACTTCAGGTTTACTGTATCCCTCTGACCTTATTCACGATGAAACACAGAAATTGCATCGGAATTAAATACAAAAGGCAAAATACCGACTGACTCTTCTTACTGTCTATGTTTTGAGCCATTCCTGTGACACAAGTTATAGATTCCGACGCTTGACTTCAGGTTTACTGTATCCCTCTGACCTTCTTATTGACGATGAAACACAGAAATTGCACGGAATTAAATACAAAAGGCAGAATGCCGACTTAAGTACAAGAAAACTGACTCTTCTTACTCTCTATGTTTTGAACCATTCCTGTGACACTAGTTATAGATTCCGATGCTTGACTTCAGGTTTACTGAAACCCTTGGACCTTCTTATGGCCGATGAATCACAGAAATTGCATCGGAATTTAATACAAAAGGCACAATGCCGACTCAAGTACAAGAAGACTGACTCTTCTTACTGTCTATGTTTTGAAAAATTCCTGTGACACTAGTTAGAGATTCCGATGCTTCACTTCGGTTTACTGTATCCCTCTGACTTTCTTATTAACGATGAAACACAGAAGTTGCACCGGAATTAAATACAAAAGGCACAATGCTGACTTAAGGACAAGATGACTGACTCTTCTTACTGACTATGTTTTGAACCATTCCTGTGACACTAGTTATAGATTCGGATGCTTCACTTCAGGTTTACTGTATCCCTCTGACCTTCTTATTGACGATGAAACACAGAAATTGCATCGGAGCTAAATACAAAAGGCACAATGCCGACTGAAGTACAAGAAGACTGACTCTTCTTACTGACTATGTTTTGAACCATTTCTGTGACACTAGTTATAGCTTCCGATGCTTCACTTCAGGTTTACTGTATCCCTCTGACCTTCTTATTGACGATGAAACACAGAAATTGCACGGAATTAAATACAAAAGGCAGAATGCCGACTTAAGTACAATAATACTGACTCTTCTTACTCTCTACGTTTTGAACCATTCCTGTGACACTAGTTATAGATTCCGATGCTTGACTTCAGGTTTACTGAAACCCTTGGACCTTCTTATTGACGATAAAACACAGAAATTGCATCGGAATTTAATACAAAAGGCACAATGCCGACTCAAGTACAATAAGACTTACTCTTCTTACTGTCTATGTTTTGAACCATTCCTGTGACACTAGTTATAGATTCCAATGCTTCACTTCAGGTTTACTGTATCCCTCTGACCTTCTTATTGACGATGAAACACAGAAATTGCATCGGAATTAAATACAAAAGGCACAATGCCGACAGAAGTACAAGAAGACTGACTCTTCTTACTGACTATGTTTTGAACCATTTCTGTGACACTAGTTATAGCTTCCGATGCTTCACTTCAGGTTTACTGTATCCCTCTGACCTTCTTATTGACGATGAAACACAGAAATTGCACGGAATTAAATACAAAAGGCAGAATGCCGACTTAAGTACAATAAAACTGACTCTTCTTACTCTCTATGTTTTGAACCATTCCTGTGACACTGGTTATAGATTCCGATGCTTGACTTCAGGTTTACTGAAACCCTTGGACCTTCTTATTGACGATAAAACACAGAAATTGCATCGGAATTTAATACAAAAGGCACAATGCCGACTCAAGTACAAGAAGACTTACTCTTCTTACTGACTATGTTTTGAACCATTCCTGTGACACTAGTTATAGATTCCAATGCTTCACTTCAGGTTTACTGTATCCCTCTGACCTTCTTATTGACGATGAAACACAAAAATTGCATCGGAATTAAATAGAAAAGGCACAGTGCCGAATTAAGTACAAGAAGACTGACTCTTCCTACTGTATATGTTTTGAACCATTTATGTGACACTAGTTATATATTCCGATGCTTCACTTCAGGTTTACTGTATCCCTCTGACCTTCTTATTGACGATGAAACACAGAAATTGCACCGGAATAAAATACAAGAGGCACAATGCCGACTTAAGGACAAGAAGACTGACTCTTCTTACTGACTATGTTTTGAACCATTCCTGTGACACTAGTTATAGATTCCGATGCTTCACTTCACGTTTACTGTATCCCTCTGACCTTCTTATTGACGAAGACACACAGAAATTGCCTCGGAATTAAATAGAAAAGGCACAATGCCGTTTAAGTACAAGAAGACTGACTCTTCTTAATGTCTATGTTTTAAACCATTCCTGTGACACTAGTTATAGATTCCGATGCTTCACTCTAGGTTTAGTGTATCCCTTGGACCTTCTTATTGACGATGAACACAGTAATTGCATCGGAATTAAATGGAAAAGGCACAATGCCGACTTAAGTAGAAGAAGACTGACTCTTCTTACGGACTATGTTTTGAACCATTCCTGAGACACTAGTTATAGATTCCGATGCCTCACTTCAGGTTTACTGTATCCCTCTGATCTTCTTATTGACGATGAAACACAGAAATTGCATCGGAATTAAATACACAAGGCACAATGCCGACTTAAGTACAAGAAGACTGACTGTGCCCACTGTCTATGTTTTGAATCATTCCTGAGACACTAGTTAAAGATTCCGATGCTTCACTTCAGGTTTACTGTATCCCTCTGACCTACATATTGACGATGAAACACAGAAATTGCACCGGAATTCAATACAAAAGGCACAATGCCGACTTAAGTACAAGAAGACTGACTCTTCTTACTGTCTATGTTTTGAACCATACCACTGACACTAGTTATAGTTACCGATGCTTCACTCCAGGTTTACTGTATCCCTTGGACCTTCTTATTGACGATGAAACACAGAAATTGCATCGTAATTAAATGGAAAAGGCACAATGCCGACTAAAGTACAAGAAGACTGACTCTTCTTATTGTCTATGTTTTAAACCATTCCTGCGACACTAGTTACAGCTTCCAATTGCTTCACTCCAGGCTTAGTGTATCCCTTGGACCTTCTTATTGACGATGAAACACAGAAATTGCATCGGAATTAAATAGAAAAGGCACTATGCCGACTTAAGTACAAGATGACTGACTCTTCTTACTGACTATGTTTTGAGCCATTCCTGTGACACTAGTTATAGATTCCGATGCTTGACTTCAGGTTTACTGTATCCCTTGGACCTACTTATTGACGATGAAACACAGAAATTGCATCGGAATTAAATACAAAAGGCACAATACCAACTTAAGTACAAGAAGACTGACTCTTCTTACTGTCTATGATTTGAACCTCTCCTGTGACACTAGATATAGATTCCGTTGCTTCACTTCAGGTTTACTGCATAATTTGGACCTTCTTGTTGACGAAGAAACACAGAAATTAAATCGGAATTAAATACAAAAGGCACATCGACGACTTAAGTACTAAAAGACTGACTCTCCTTACTGACTATGTTTGATTCATTCCTGTGACACTAGTTATAGATTCCGATGCTTCACTTCAGGTTTACTGTATCCCTCTGACCTTCTTATTGACGATGAAACACAGAAATTGGATAGGAATTAAATAGAAAAGGCACAATGAGGACATAAGTACAAGAGGACTGACTCTTCTTACTGTGGATGTTTGAACCATTCCATTGACACTAGCTATAGCTTCCGATGCTTCACTTCAGGTTTATTGTTTCCCTTGGACCTTCTTATTAACGATGAAACAATGAAATTACATCGGAATTAATTACAGAAGGTACAATGCCGACTTAAGTACATGAAGACTGATTCTTCTTACTGACTATGTTTTGAACCATTCCTGTGACACTAGTTATAGATTCCGATGCTTCACATCAGGGTTACTGTATCCCTCTGACCTTCTTATTGACGATGAAATACAGAAATTGTATCAGAATTAAATACAAAAGTCACAATGCCTACTTAAGTACAAGAAGATTGACTCTTCCTTCTGTCTATGTTTTGATCCATTCCTGTGACATTAGTTATGGATTCCCATGCTTCACTTCAGGTTTACTGTATCCCTCGGACCTTCTTATTGACGATGAAACACAGAAATTGCATCGGAATTAAATAGAAAACGCACAATGCCGACTTAAGTACAAGAAGACTGACTCATCCTAATGTCTATGTTTGAACCATTCCATTGACACTAGTTAAGGCTTCCGAAGCTTCACTTCAGGTTTACTGTTTCCCTTGCACCTTCTTAATAACGATGAGACAATGAAATTGCATCGGAATTAAATACAAAAGTCACAATGCCGACTTAAGTATATGAAGACTGACTCTTCTTACTGTCTATGTTTTGAACCATTTCTGTGACCCTAGTTATAGATTCCGATGCTTCCCTTCAGGGTTACTGTATCCCTCTGACCTTCTTATTGACGATGAAACACAGAAATTGCATCAGAATTAAATACAAAAGTCGCAATGCCTACTTAAGTACAAGAACACTGACTCTTTCATCTGTCTATGTTTTGATCCATTCCTGTGACACTAGTTATGGATTCCGATGCTTCACTTCAGGTTTACTGTATCCCTTGAACCTTCTTATTGACGATGAAACACAGAAATTGCATCGGAATTAAATACAAAAGGCACAATGCTGACTTAAGTGCATGAAGACTGATTCTTCTTACTGACTACGTTTTATACCATTCCTGTGACACTAGTTATAGATTCCGATGGTTCACTTCAGGTTTACTGTATCCGTTGGACCTTCTTATTGACGATGAAACTTAGAAATTGCATCGGAATTAAATACAAAAGGAACAATGCCGACTTAAGTACAAGAAGACTGACTCATCCGACTGTCTATGTTTGAACCATTCCATTGACACTAGTTATGGCTTCCGAAGCTTCACTTCAGGTTTACTGTTTCCCTTGGACGTTCTTATTAACGATGAAACAATGAAATTGCATCGGAATTAAATACAAAAGGCGCAATGCCGACTTAACTACATGAAGACTGATTCTTCTTACTGTCTATGATTTGAACCATTCCTGTGACACTAGTGATAGATTGCGATCCTTCACACCAGGTTTACTGTATCCCTTGCACATTCTTATTGACGATGAAACACAGAAATTGCATCGGAATGAAATACAAAAGGTACAATGCCGACTTAAGGACAAGAAGACTGTATCTTCTTACTGCCTATGTTTTGAACCATTCCTGTGACACTAGTTATAGATTCCGATGCCTCACTTCAGGTTTACTGTATCCCTCTGACCTTCTTATTGACGATGAAACACAGAAATTGCATCGGAATAAAATTCTAAAGGCACAGTGCCGACTTAAGTGCAAGGAGACTGACTCTTCTCACTGTCTATGTTTTGAACCCTTCCTGTGACACTAGTTATAGGTTCTGATGCCTCACTTCAGGTTTACTGTATCCCTTGGATCTTCTTATTGACGATGAAACACAGAAATTGCATCAGAATTAAATACAAAAGGCACAATGCCGACTTAAGGACAAGAAGACTGACTATTCTTACTGACTATGTTTGGACCATTCCTGTGACACAAGTTATAGATTCTGATGCTTCACTCCAGGTTTACTGTATCCCTTGGACGTTCTTATTGACGATGAAACACAGAAATTGCATCGGAATTAAATACAAAAGGCACAATGACGACTTAAGTATAAAAAGACTGACTCTTCTTACTGTCTATGTTTTGAAACATTCCTGTGACACTAGCTATAGATTCCGATGCTTCACTTCATTATTACTGTATCCCTCTGACCTTATTGACGATGAAACACAGAAATTGCATCGGAATTAAATACGAAAGGCAAAATACCGCCTTAGGTACAAGAAGACTGACGCTTCTTACTGTCTATGCTTTGAACCACTCCTGTGACACTAGTTATAGGTTCTGATGCCTCACTTCAGGTTTACTGTATCCCTTGGATCTTCTTATTGACGATGAAACACAGAAATTGCATCAGAATTAAATACAAAAGGCACAATGCCGACTTAAGGACAAGAAGACTGACTATTCTTACTGACTATGTTTGGACCATTCCTGTGACACAAGTTATAGATTCTGATGCTTCACTCCAGGTTTACTGTATCCCTTGGACGTTCTTATTGACGATGAAACACAGAAATTGCATCGGAATTAAATACAAAAGGCACAATGACGACTTAAGTATAAAAAGACTGACTCTTCTTACTGTCTATGTTTTGAAACATTCCTGTGACACTAGCTATAGATTCCGATGCTTCACTTCATTATTACTGTATCCCTCTGACCTTATTGACGATGAAACACAGAAATTGCATCGGAATTAAATACGAAAGGCAAAATACCGCCTTAGGTACAAGAAGACTGACGCTTCTTACTGTCTATGCTTTGAACCACTCCTGTGACACTAGATATAGATTCCGATGCTTCACTTCAGGTTTACTGTATCATTTGGACCTTCTTGTTGACGATGAAACACAGAAATTACATCGAAATTAAATACAAAAGGCACAATGCCGACTATCTGTGACAAGTACAAAAAGACTGACTCTCCTTACTGACTATGATTTGTACCATTCCTGTGACACTAGTTATAGATTCCGATGCTTCACTTCAGGTGTACTGTATCCCTCTGACCTTCTTATTGACGATGAAACACAGAAATTGGATAGGAATTAAATAGAAAAGGCACAATGTGGACTTATGTACAAGAAGACTGACTCTTCTTACTGTCTATGCTTTGAACCATTCCTGTGACACTAGTTATAGATTCCGATGCTTGACTTCAGGTTTACTGTATCCCTTGGAACTTCTTATCGACGATGAAACACAGAAATTGCATCAGAATTAAATACAAAAGGCACAATGCCGACTTAAGGACAAGAAGACTGACTATTCTTACTGACTATGTTTGGACCATTCCTGTGACACAAGTTATAGATTCTGATGCTTCACTCCAGGTTTACTGTATCCCTTGGACGTTCTTATTGACGATGAAACACAGAAATTGCATCGGAATTAAATACAAAAGGCACAATGACGACTTAAGTATAAAAAGACTGACTCTTCTTACTGTCTATGTTTTGAAACATTCCTGTGACACTAGTTATAGATTCCGATGCTTCACTTCATTATTACTGTATCCCTCTGACCTTATTGACGATGAAACACAGAAATTGCATCGGAATTAAATACGAAAGGCAAAATACCGCCTTAGGTACAAGAAGACTGACGCTTCTTACTGTCTATGCTTTGAACCACTCCTGTGACACTAGATATGGATTCCGATGCTTCACTTCAGGTTTACTGTATCATTTGGACCTTCTTGTTGACGATGAAACACAGAAATTACATCGAAATTAAATACAAAAGGCACAATGCCGACTATCTGTGACAAGTACAAAAAGACTGACTCTCCTTACTGACTATGATTTGTACCATTCCTGTGACACTAGTTATAGATTCCGATGCTTCACTTCAGGTGTACTGTATCCCTCTGACCTTCTTATTGACGATGAAACCCAGAATTTGCATCGGAATTAAATACAAAAGGCACAATGCCGACTTAAGTACAAGAACACTGACTCATCCTATTGTCTATGTTTGAACCATTCCATTGACACTACTTATAGCTTCCGATGCTTCACTTCAGGATTACGGTTTCCCTTGGACCTTCTTATTAACGATGAAACAATGAAATTGCATCGGAATTAAATACAAAAGGCACAATGCCGACTTAAGTACATGTAGACTGATTCTTCTTACTGACTATGTTTTGAACCATTCCTGTGACACTAGTTATAGATTCCGATGCTTCACTTCAGGTTTACTGTATCCGTTGGACCTTCTTATTGACGATGAAACACAGAAATTGCATCGGAATTAAATAGAAAAGGCAGAATGCCGACTTAAGTACAAGAAGACTGACTCTTCTAACTGACTATGTTTTGAACCATTCGTGTGACACTAGTTATACAATCCGATGCTTCACTTCAGGTTTACTGTATCCCTTGGACCGTCTTATTGACGATGAAACACAGAAATTGCATCGGAATTAAATACAAAAGGCACAATGCCGACTTAAGTGCAAAGAGACTGACTCTTCCTTCTGTCTATGTTTTGATCCATTCCTGTGACACTAGTTATGGATTCCGATGCTTCACTTCAGGTTTACTGTATCCCTTGGACTTTCTTATTGACGATGAAACACAGAAATTGCATCGGAATTAAATACAAAAGGCACAATGCCGACTTAAGTACAAAAAGACTGACTCTTCATAGTGTCTATGATTTGAACCATTCCTGTGACACTAGTTATAGAGTCCGATGCTTCACTCCAGGTTTACTGTATCCCTTGGACGTTCTTAATGACGATGAAACACAGAAATTTCATCGGAATTAAATAGAAAAGGCACAATGCCGACTTAAGTACAAGATGACTGACTCTTCCTACTGTCTATGTTTTGAACCATTCCTGTGACACTAGTTTTAGATTCCGATGCTTCACTTCAGCTTTACTGTATCCCTCTGACATTCTGTTTGAAGATGAAACACAGAAATTGCAGCGAAATTAAATACAAATGCACAATGCCGACTTAAGTACAAGAAGACTGACTCTTCCTACAGACTAGGCTTTGAACCATTCCTGTGACACTAGTTATAGATTCCGATGCTTCACTTCAGGTTTACTGAATCCCTTTGACGACGAAACACAGAAATTGCATCGGAATTAAATGCAAAAGGCACAATGCCGACTTAAGTACAAGAAGACTTACTGTTCTTACTGTAAATGTTTTGAACCATTCCTGTGACACTAGTTATAGATTCCTATGCTTCACTTCAGGTTTACTGTTTCCCTTGGACCTTCTTATTAAAGATGAAACAATGAAATTGCATCGGAATTAAATACAAAAGGCACAATGCCGACTTAAGTACAAGAAGACTGATTGTTCTTACTGACTATGAATTGAACCATTCCTGTGGCACTGGTTATAGATTCCGATGCTTCACTTCAGGTTTACTGTATCCCTTGGACCTTCTTATTGACGATGAAACCCAGATATTGCATCGGAATTAAATACAAGAGGCACAATGCCGACTTAAGTACAAGAAGGCTGACTCTTCTCACTGTCTATGCTTTGAACCATTCCTGTGACACTAGTTATAGATTCCGATGCTTCACTCCAGGTTTACTGTATCCCTTGCACCTTCTTATTGACGATGAAACACTGAAATTGCATCGGAATTAAATACAAAAGGCACAATGCCGACTTAAGGAAAAGAAGACTGTATCTACTTACTGCCTATGTTTTGAACCATTCCTGTGACACTAGTTATAGATTCCGATGCTTCACTTCAGGTTTACTATATCCCTCTGACCTTCTTATTGCCGATGAAACACAGAAATTGCATCGGAATTAAGTACAAAAGGCACAATGCCGACTTAAGGATAAGAAGACAGACTCTTCTTACTGACTATGTTTGACCATTCCTGCGACACTAGTTAAAGATTCCGATGCTTCACTTCATGTTCACTGTATCCCTCTGACACCCTTATTGACGATGGAACACAGAAACAGCATCGGAATTAAATAGAAAAGGCACAATGCCGACTTAAGTACAAGAAGTCTGACTCTTCTCACTGACTATGTTTTGAACCATTCCTGTGACACTAGTTACACAATCCGATGCTTCACTTCAGGTTTACTGTATCCCTTGGACCGTCTTATTGACGATGAAACACAGAAATTGCATCGGAATTAAATAGAAAAAGGCACAATGGCGATTCAAGTACAAGAAGACTGACTCTTCCTACTGTCTATGTTTTGAACCATTCCTGTGACACTAGTTTTAGATTCCGATGCTTCACTTCAGCCTTACTGTATCCCTCTGACCTTCTTATTGACGATGAAACACAGAAATTGCAGCGGAATTAAGTACAAAAGGCACAAATCCGACTTAAGTACAAGAAGACTGACTCTTCCTACAGACTAGGTTTTGAACCATCCCTATGACACTAGTTAGAGATTCCGATGCTTCACTTCAGGTTTACTGAATCCCTTGGAATTCTTATTGACGACAAAACACAGAAATTGCATCGGAATTAAATACAAAAGGCAGAATGCCGACTTAAGTACAAGAAGACTGACTCTTCTTACTGTCTATGTTTTGAACCATTCCTGTGACAGTAGTTATAGATTCCGATTCTTCACACCAGGTTTACTGTATCCCTTGAACATTCTTATTGACGATGAAACACCGAAATAGCATCGGATTTAAATAAAAAAGGCACAATGCCGACTTAGGTACAAGAAGACTGACGCTTGTTACTGCCTATGTTTTGAACCATCCCTGTGACACTAGTTATAGATTCCGATGCTTCACTTCAGGTTTACTGTATCCCTCTGACCTTCTTATTGACGATGAAACACAGAAATTGCATCGGAATTAAATAAAAAAGGCACAATGCCGACTTAAGTACAAGAAGACTGACACTTCTTACTGTCTATGATTTGAACCATTCCTGTGACACTAGTTATAGATTCCGATGCTTCGCTCCTGGTTTACTGTATCCCTTGGACCTTCTTATTGATGATGAAACTCAGAAATTGCATCGGAATTAAATACAAAAGGCACAATGCCGACTATAGTACAAGAAGACTGACTCTTCTCACTGACGATGTTTTGAACCATTCCTGTGACACTAGTTATAGATTCCGATGCTTCACTTCAGGTTTACTGTATCCCTTGGACCATCTTATTAACGATGAAAAACATAAATTGCATCGGATGTAAATACAAAAGGCACAATGCCGACTTAAGGACAAGAAGACTGACTCTTCTTACTGTCTATGTTTTGAACCATTCCTGTGACACTAGTTATAGATTCCGATGCTTCACTTTCGGTTTACTGTATCCCTCTGACTTTCTTATTGACGATGAAACACAGATATTGCACCGGAATTAAATACAAAAGGCACAACGCCGACTTAAAGACAAGAAGACTGACTCGTATTACTTACAATGTTTTGAACCATTCCTGTGAGACTAGTTATAGATTTAGATGCTTCACTTCAGGTTTACTGTATCCCTCTGACCTTCTTATTGACGATGAAACACAGAAATTGCCTCGGAATTAAATAGAAAAGGCACAATGCCGACTTAAGTACAAGAAGACTGACTCTTCTAACTGTCTATGTTTTGAACCATTCCTGTGACACTAGTTATAGATTCCGGTGCTTCACTCCAGGTTTAGTGTATCCCTCTGACCTTCTTATTGACGATGAAACACAGAACTTGCAATGGAATTAAATACAAAAGGCACAATGCCGACTTAAGTGCAGGAAGACTGATTCTTCTTACTGTCTATGTTTTGAACCATTCCTTATACACTAGTTATAGGTTCTGATGCTTCACTTCAGGTTTACTGTATCCCTTGGTTCTTCTTATTGTCGATGAAAAACAGAAATTGCATCGGAATTAAATACAAAAGGCACAATGCCGACTTAAGGACAAGATGACAGACTCTTCTCACTGACTATGTTTTGAACCATTCCTGTGACACTAGTTACAGATTCCGATGCTTCAGTCCAGGTTTGCTGTATCCCTTGCACCTTCTTATTGACGATGAAACACTGAAATTGCATTGGAATTAATTACAAAAGGCACAATGCCGACGTAAGGACAGGAAACTGTATCTTCTTACTGCCTGTGCTTTGAACCATTCCCGTGACACTAGTTATAGATTCCGATGCTTCACTTCAGGTTTACTGTATCCTTCTGACCTTCTTATTGACGATGTAGCACAGAAATTGTATCGGATTTAAATACAAAAGGCACAATGCCGACTTAAGAATAAGAAGACAGACTCTTCTTACTGACTATGTTTGAACCATTCCTGTGACACTAGTTAAAGATTCCGATGCCTCACTTCAGGTTCACTGTATCCCTCTGACACTCTTATTGACGATGGAACATAGAAACAGCATCGGAATTAATTAGAAAAGGCACAATGCCGACTTAAGTACAAGAAGTCTGACTCTTCTCACTGACAATGTTTTGAACCATTCCTGTGACACTAGTTATACAATCCGATGCTTCACTTCAGGTTTACTGTATCCCTTGGACCGTCTTATTGGCGATGAAACACAGAAATTGCATCGGAATTAAATAGAAAAGGCACAATGGCGACTTAAGTACAACAAGACTGACTATTCCTAGTGTCTATGTTTTGAACCATTCCTGTGACACTAGTTTTAGATTCCGATGATTCACTTCAGCTGTATCGTCTCCCTCTGACCTTCTTATTGACGATGAAACACAGAAATTGCAGCGGAATTAAGTACAAAAGGCACAATTCCGACTTAAGTATAAGAAGACTGACTCTTCCTACAGACTGGGTTTTGAAATATTCCTGTGACACTAGTTAGAGATTCCGATGCTTCACTTCAGGTTTACTGAATCCCTTGGACCTTCTTATTGACGACAAAACACAGAAATTGCATCGGAATTAAATACAAAAGGCACAATGCCGACTTAAGTACAAGAATACTGACTGTTCTTACTGTCTATGTTTTGAACCATTCCTGTGACAGTAGTTATAGATTCCGACTCTTCACACCAGGTTTACTATATCCCTTGGACCTTCTTATTGACGATGAAACACCGCAATAGCAGCGGATTTAAATAGAAAAGCACAATGCCGACTTAGGTACAAGAAGACTGACTCTTGATACTGACTATGTTTTGAACCATCCCTGTGACACTAGTTATAGAGTCCGATGCTTCACTCCAGGTTTACTATATCTCTTGGACCTTCTTATTGACGATGAAACACAGAAATTGCATCGGAATTAAATAGAAAAGGCACAATGCCGACTTAAGTACAAGAAGACTGACTCTTCTCACTGGCTATGTTTTGAACCATTCCTGTGACACTAGTTATACAGTCCGATGCTTCACTTCAGGTTTACTGTATCCCTTGGACCGTCTTATTGACGATGAAACACAGAAATTGCATCGGAATTAAATAGAAAAGGCAAAATGCCGACTTAAGTACAAGATGACTGACTCTTCCTACTGCCTATGTTTTGAACCATTCCTGTGACACTAGTTTTAGATTCCGATGCTTCACTTCAGCTTTACTGTATCCCTCTGACATTCTTATTGACGATGAAACACAGAAATTGCAGCGAAATTAAATACAAAAGCACAATGCCGACTTAAGTACAAGAAGACTGACTCTTCCTACAGACTAGGTTTTGAACCATTCCTGTGACACTAGTTATAGATTCCGATGCTTCACTTCAGGTTTACTGTATCCCTTGGACCTTTTTATTTACGATGAAACACAGAAATTGCATCGGAATTAAATACAAAAGGCACAAGGCCGACTTAAGTACATGAAGACTGACTCTCCTTACTGACTATGTTTTGAACCATTCCTGTGACACTAGTTATAGATTCCGATGCTTCACTTCAGGTTTACTGTATCCCTTGGATCTTCTTATTGACGATGAAACACCGAAATTGCATGGGAATTATATACAAAAGGCACAATGCCGACTTAAGGACAAGAAGACTGACTCTTCCTACTGTCTATGTTTGAACCATTCCATTGACACTAGTTATAGATTCCTATGCTTCACTTCAGGTTTACTGTTTCCCTTGGACCTTCTTATTAACGATGAAACAATGAAATTGCATCGGAATTAAATAGAACAGGCACAATGCCGACTTAAGTACAAGAAGACTGATTCTCCTTACTGACTATGTTTTGAACCATTCCCGTGACACTGGTTATAGATTCCGATGCTTCACTTCAGGTTTACTGTATCCCTCGGACCTTCTTATTGACGATGAAACACAGAAATTGCATCGGAATTAAATACAAAAGGCACAATGCTGCCTTAAGGATAAGAAGACAGACTCTTCTTACTGACTATGTTTGAACCATTCCTGTGACACTAGTTAAAGATTCCGATGCTTCACTTCAGGTTCACTGTATCCCTCTGACACTCTTATTGACGATGGAACACAGAAACAGCATCGGAATTAATTAGAAAAGGCACAATGCCGACTTAAGTACAAGAAGTCTGACTCTTCTCACTGACTATGTTTTAAACCATTCCTGTGACACTAGTTATACAATCCGCTGCTTCACTTCAGGTTTACTGTATCCCTTGGACCGTCTTATTGGCGATGAAACACAGAAATTGCATCGGAATTAAATAAAAAAGGCACAATGCCGACTTAAGTACAAGAAGACAGACTCTTCCTACTGTCTATGATTTGAACCATTCCTGTGACACTAGTTATAGATTCCGATGCTTCACTTCAGTTTTACTGTATCCCTTGGACCTTCTTATTGACGATGAAACCCAGAAATTTCATCGGAATTAAATACAAGAGGCAAAATGCAGACTTAAGTACAAGAAGGCTGACTGTTCTTACTGTCTATGCATTGAAACATTCCTGTGACACTAGTTATAGATTCCGATGCTTCACTCCAGGCTTACTGTATCCCTTTCACCTTCTTATTGACGATGAAACACTGAAATTGCATCGGAATTAAATACAAAAGGCACAATGCCGACTTAAGGACAAGAAGACTGTATCTTCTTACTGCCTATGTTTTGAACCATTCCTGTGACACTAGTTATAGATTCCGATGCTTCACTTCAGGTTTACTGTATCCCTCTGACCTTCTTATTGACGATGAAACACAGAAATTGCATCGGAATTAAATAGAAAAGGCAAAATGCCGACTTAAGTACAAGATGACTGACTCTTCCTACTGCCTATGTTTTGAACCATTCCTGTGACACTAGTTTTAGATTCCGATGCTTCACTTCAGCTTTACTGTATCCCTCTGACATTCTTATTGACGATGAAACACAGAAATTGCAGCGAAATTAAATACAAAAGCACAATGCCGACTTAAGTACAAGAAGACTGACTCTTCCTACAGACTAGGTTTTGAACCATTCCTGTGACACTAGTTATAGATTCCGATGCTTCACTTCAGGTTTACTGTATCCCTTGGACCTTTTTATTTACGATGAAACACAGAAATTGCATCGGAATTAAATACAAAAGGCACAAGGCCGACTTAAGTACATGAAGACTGACTCTCCTTACTGACTATGTTTTGAACCATTCCTGTGACACTAGTTATAGATTCCGATGCTTCACTTCAGGTTTACTGTATCCCTTGGATCTTCTTATTGACGATGAAACACCGAAATTGCATGGGAATTATATACAAAAGGCACAATGCCGACTTAAGGACAAGAAGACTGACTCTTCCTACTGTCTATGTTTGAACCATTCCATTGACACTAGTTATAGATTCCTATGCTTCACTTCAGGTTTACTGTTTCCCTTGGACCTTCTTATTAACGATGAAACAATGAAATTGCATCGGAATTAAATAGAACAGGCACAATGCCGACTTAAGTACAAGAAGACTGATTCTCCTTACTGACTATGTTTTGAACCATTCCCGTGACACTGGTTATAGATTCCGATGCTTCACTTCAGGTTTACTGTATCCCTCGGACCTTCTTATTGACGATGAAACACAGAAATTGCATTGGAATTAAATACAAAAGGCACAATGCTGCCTTAAGGATAAGAAGACAGACTCTTCTTACTGACTATGTTTGAACCATTCCTGTGACACTAGTTAAAGATTCCGATGCTTCACTTCAGGTTCACTGTATCCCTCTGACACTCTTATTGACGATGGAACACAGAAACAGCATCGGAATTAATTAGAAAAGGCACAATGCCGACTTAAGTACAAGAAGTCTGACTCTTCTCACTGACTATGTTTTAAACCATTCCTGTGACACTAGTTATACAATCCGCTGCTTCACTTCAGGTTTACTGTATCCCTTGGACCGTCTTATTGGCGATGAAACACAGAAATTGCATCGGAATTAAATAAAAAAGGCACAATGCCGACTTAAGTACAAGAAGACAGACTCTTCCTACTGTCTATGATTTGAACCATTCCTGTGACACTAGTTATAGATTCCGATGCTTCACTTCAGTTTTACTGTATCCCTTGGACCTTCTTATTGACGATGAAACCCAGAAATTTCATCGGAATTAAATACAAGAGGCAAAATGCAGACTTAAGTACAAGAAGGCTGACTGTTCTTACTGTCTATGCATTGAAACATTCCTGTGACACTAGTTATAGATTCCGATGCTTCACTCCAGGCTTACTGTATCCCTTTCACCTTCTTATTGACGATGAAACACTGAAATTGCATCGGAATTAAATACAAAAGGCACAATGCCGACTTAAGGACAAGAAGACTGTATCTTCTTACTGCCTATGTTTTGAACCATTCCTGTGACACTAGTTATAGATTCCGATGCTTCACTTCAGGTTTACTGTATCCCTCTGACCTTCTTATTGACGATGAAACACAGAAATTGCATCGGAATTAAATACAAAAGGCACAATGCCGACTTAAGTGCAAGAAGACTGACTCTTCTTACTGTCTATGATTTGAACCATTCCTGTGACACTAGTTATTTGTTCTGATGCTTCACTACAGGTTTACTGTATCCCTTGGATCTTCTTATTGACGATGAACCACAGAAATTGCATCCAAATTAAATACAAAAGGCACAATGCCGACTTAAGGATAAGAAGACAGACTCTTCTTACTGACTATGTTTGAACCATTCCTGTGACACTAGTTAAAGATTCCAATGCTTCACTTCATGTTCACTGTATCCCTATGACACTCTTATTGACGATGGAACACAGAAACAGCATCGGAATTAAATAGAAAAGGCACAATGCCGACTTAAGTACAAGAAGTCTGACTCTTCTCACTGACTATGTTTTGAACCATTCCTGTGACACTAGTTATACAATCCGATGCTTCACTTCAGGTTTACTGTATCCCTTGGACCGTCTTATTGACGATGAAACACAGAAATTGCATCGGAATTAAATAGAAAATGCACAATGGCGACTTAAGTACAAGAAGACTGACTCTTCCTACTGTCTATGTTTTGAACCATTCCTGTGACACTAGTTTTAGATTCCGATGCTTCACTTCAGCTTTACTGTATCCCTCTGACCTTCTTATTGTCGATGAAACACAGAAATTGCAGCGGAATTAAGTACAAAAGGCACAATTCCGACTTAAGTACAAGAAGACTGACTCTTTTTACAGACTAGGTTTTCAACCATTCCTGTGACACTAGTTATACATTACGATGCTTCCCTCCAGGTTTACTGTATCCCTTGGACCTTTTTATTGACGATTAAACACAGAAATAGCATCGAAATTAAATACAAAAGGCACAATGCCGACTTAAGTACATGAGGAATGACTCACCTTACTGACAATGCTTTGAATCATTCCTGTGACACTAGTTATAGATTCCGATGCTTCACTTCAGGTTTACTGTATCCCTCTGACTTTTGTATTGACGTTGAAACACAGAAATTGCACCGGAATTAAATACAAAAGGCACAATGCCGACTTAAGGACAAGAAGACTGACTCTTCTTACTCTCTATGTTTTGAACCATTCCTGTGACACTAGTTATAGATTCCGATGCTTCACTTTCGGTTTTCTGTATCCCTCTGACTTTCTTATAGACGATGAAAGACAGAAATTGCACCGGAATTAAATACAAAAGGCACAATGCCGACCTAAGGACAAGAAGACTGACTCCTCTTACTGACTATGTTTTGAACCATTCCTGCGACACTATTTATAGATTCCGATGCTTCACTCCAGGTTTAGTGTATCCCTTGGACCTTCTTATTGACGATGAAACACAGAAATTGCATCGGAATTAAATAGAAAAGGCACAATGCCGACTTAAGTACAAGAAGACAGACTCTTCTTACTGTCTATGTTTTGAACCATTCCTGTGACACTAATTTTGGATTCCGATGCTTCACTTCAGGTTTACTGTATCCCTCTGACCTTCTTATTGACGATGAAACACAGAAATTGCAGCGGAATTCAGTCCAAAAGGAACAATTCCGACTTAAGTACAAGAAGACTGACTCTTCCTACAGACTAGGTTTTGAACCATTCCTGTGACACTAGTTAGAGATTCCGATGCTTCACTTCAGGTTTACTGAATCCCTTGGACCTTCTTATTGACGACAAAACACATAAATTGCATCGGAATTAAATACAAAAGGCACAATGCCGACTTAAGTACAAGAAGACTGACTGTTCTTACTGTCTATGTTTTGAACCATTCCTGTGACAGTAGTTATAGATTCCGATGCTTCACTTCCGGTTTACTGTATCCCTTTCACCTTCTTATTGACGATGAAACACATAAATTGCATCGGAATTAAATCCAAAGGCACAATGCCGACTTAAGGACAAGAAGACAGACTCTTCTCACTGACTATGTTTTGAACCATTCCTGTGACACTAGTTATAGATTCCGATGCTTCACTTCATGTTCACTGTATCCCTCTGACACTCTTATTGACGATGGAACACAGAAACTGCATCGGAATTAAATAGGAAAGGCACAATGCTGACTTAAGTACAAAAAGACCGACTCTTCATACTGTCTATGTTTTGAACCATTCCTGTGACACTAGTTATAGAGTCCGATGCTTCACTCCAGGTTTACTATATCCCTTGGACGTTCTTATTGACGATGAAACACAGAAATTGCATCGGAATTAAATAGAAAAGGCACGATGCCGACTTAAGTACAAGAAGACTGACTCTTCTCACTGGCTATGTTTTGAACCATTCCTGTGACACTAGTTATACAATCCGATGCTTCACTTCAGGTTTACTGTATCCCTTGGACCGTCTTAGTGACGATGAAACACAGAAATTGCATCGGAATTAAATAGAAAAGGCACAATGCCGACTTAAGTACAAGATGACTGACTCTTCCTACTGCCAATGTTTTGAACCATTCCTGAGACACTAGTTTTAGATTCCGATGCTTCACTTCAGCTTTACTGTATCCCTCTGACATTCTTATTGACGATGAAACACAGAAATTGCAGCGAAATTAAATACAAAAGCACAATTCCGACTTAAGTACAAGAAGACTGACTCTTCCTACAGACTAGGTTTTGAACCATTCCTGTGACACTAGTTATAGATTCCGATGCTTCACTTCAGGTTTACTGTATCCCTTGGATCTTCTTATTGACGATGAAACACCGAAATTGCATGGGAATTAAATACAAAAGGCACAATGCCGACATAAGTACAAGAAGACTGACTCTTCCTACTGTCTATGTTTGAACCTTTCCATTGTCACTAGTTATAGATTCCTATGCTTCACTTCAGGTTTACTGTTTCCCTTGGACCTTCTTATTGACGATAAAACAATGAAATTGCATCGGAATTAAAAACAAAAGGCACAATGCCGACTTAAGTACAAGAAGACTGATTCTCCTTACTGACTATGTTTTGAACCATTCCTGTGACACTAGTTATACAATCCGATGCTTCACTTCAGGTTTACTGTATCCCTTGGACCGTCTTATTGGCGATGAAACACAGAAATTGCATCGGAATTAAATAGAAAAGGCACAATGGCGACTTAAGTACAAGAAGACTGACTATTCCTAGTGTCTATGTTTTGAACCATTCCTGTGACACTAGTTTTAGATTCCGATGATTAACTTCAGCTTTACTGTCTCCCTCTGACCTTCTTATTGACGATGACACACAGAAATTGCAGCGGAATTAAGTACAAAAGGCTCAATTCCGACTTAAGTACAAGAAGACTGACTCTTCCTACAGACTTGGCTTGGACCATTCCTGTGACACTAGTTAGAGATTCCGATGCTTCACTTCAGGTTTACTGAATCCCTTGGACCTTCTTATTGACGACAAAACACAGAAATTGCATCGGAATTAAATACAAAAGGCACAATGCCGACTTAAGTACAAGAAGACTGACTGTTCTTACTGTCTATGTTTTGAACCATTCCTGTGACCTTCTTATTCCGATTCTTCACACCAGGTTTACTGTATCCCTTGGACCTTCTTATTGACGATGAAACACCGAAATAGCATCGGATTTAAATAGAAAAGGCAGAATGCCGACTATGGTACAAGAAGTCTGACTCTTGTTACTGACTATGTTTTGAACAATCCCTGTGACACTAGTTATAGATTCCGATGCTTCACTTCCGGTTTACTGTATCCCTTGGACCTTCTTATTGACGATGAAACACATAAATTGCATCGGAACTAAATACAAAAGGCACAATGCCGCCTTAAGTACAAGAAGACTGACTCTTCTTACTGTCTATGTTTTGAATCATTCCTGTGACACTAGTTATAGATTCCGATGCTTCACTCCAGGTTTACTGTATCCCTTGGACCTTCTTATTGACGATGAAACACCGAAATTGCATTGGAATTAAATACAAAAGGCACAATGCCGACTTAAGTACATGAGGACTGACTCTCCTTACTGACTATGCTTTGAACCATTCCTGTGACACTAGTTATGGATTCCGATGCTTCACTTCAGGTTTAGTGTATCCCTCTGAACCTCTTATTGACGATGAAACACAGAAATTGCATCGGAATTAAATACAAAAGGCACAATGCCGACTTAAGTACAAGAAGACTGACTCTTCTTACTGTCTATGATTTGAACCATTCCTGTGACACTAGTTATAAATTCCGATGCTTCACTTCAGGTTTACTGTATCCCTTGGACCTTCTTATTGATGATGAAACCCAGAAATTTCATCGGAATTAAATACAAGAGGCACAATGCAGACTTAAGTACAAGAAGACTGACTCTTCTTACTGTCTATGCTTTGAAACATTCCTGTGACACTAGTTATAGATTCCGATGCTTCACTCCAGGTTAACTGTATCCCTTGCACCTTCTTATTGACGATGAAACACTGAAATTGCATCGGAATTAAATACAAAAGGCACAATGCCGACTTAAGGACATGAAGACTGTATCTTCTTACTGCCTATGTTTTGAACCATTCCTGTGACACTAGTTATAGATTCCGATGCTTTACTTCAGGTTTACTGTATCCCTCTGACCTTCTTATTGACGATGAAACACAGAAATTGCATCGGAATTAAATACAAAAGGCACAATGCCGACTTAAGTGCAAGAAGACTGACTCTTCATACTGTCTATGATTTGAACCATTTTGTGACACTAGTTATAGGTTCTGATGCTTCACTACAGGTTTACTGTATCCCTTGGATCTTCCTATTGACGATGAAACACAGAAATTGCATCGAAATTAAATACAAAAGGAACAATGCCGACTTAAGGATAAGAAGACAGACTCTTCTTACTGACTATGTTTGAACCATTCCTGTGACACTAGTTAAAGATTCCGATGCTTCACTTCAGCTTTACTGTATCCCTCTGACCTTCTTATTGATGATGAAACACAGAAATTGCAGCGGAATTAAGTACAAAAGGCGCAATTCCGACTTAAGTACAAGAAGACTGACTCTTCCTACAGACTAGGTTTTGAACCATTCCTGTGACACTAGTTAGAGATTCCGATGCTTCACTTCATGTTTACTGAATCCCTTGGACCTTCTTATTGACGACGAAACACAGAAATTGCATCGGAATTAAATACAAAAGGCACAATGCCGACTTAAGTACAAGAAGACTGACTGTTCTTACTGTCTATGTTTTGAACCATTCCTGTGACAGTAGTTATAGATTCCGATTCTTCACACCAGGTTTACTGTATCCCTTGGACCTTCTTATTGACGATGAAACACCGAAATAGCATCGGATTTAAATAGAAAAGGCACAATGCCGACTTAGGTACAAGAGGACTGACTCTTGTTACTGACTATGTTTTGAACCGTCCCTGTGACACTAGTTATAGATTCCGATGCTTCACTTCAGGTTTACTGTATCCCTCTGAGCTTCTTATTGACGATGAAACACAGAAATTGCATCGGAATTCAATACAAAAGGCACAATGCCGACTTATGTACAAGAAGACTGACTCTTCTTACTGTCTATATTTTGAACCATTCCTGTGACACTAGTTATAGATTCCGATGCTTCCCTCCAGGTTTACTGTATCCCTTGAACCTTTTTATTGACGATGAAATTCAGAAATTGCATCGGAAGTAAATAGAAAAGGCACAATGCCGACTAAAGTAGAAGATGACTGACTCTTCTCACTGACTATGTTTTGAACCATTCCTGTGTCACTAGTTATAGATTCCGATGCTTCACTTCAGGATTACTGTATCCCTTGGACCTTCTTATTGACGATGAAACACATAAATTGCATCGGAACTGAATACAAAAGGCACAATGCCGACTTAAGTACAAGAAGACTGACTCTTCTTACTGTCTATGTTTTGAATCATTCCTGTGACACTAGTTATAGAATCCGATGCTTCACTCCAGGTTTACTGAATCCCTTGGACCTTCTTATTGACGAAGAAACACCGAAATTGCATTGGAATTAAATACAAAAGGCACAATGCCGACTTAAGTACATGAGGACTGACTCTCCTTACTGACTATGCTTTGAATCATTCCTGTGACACTAGTTATAGATTCCGATGCTTCACTTCCGGTTTACTGTATCTCTCTGACCTTATTATTGACGATGAAACACAGAAATTGCATCGGAATTAAATACAAAAGGCACAATGCCGACTTGAGTACAAGAAGACTGACTCTTCTTACTGCCTATGATTTGAACCATTCCTGTGACACTAGTTATAGATTCCGATGCTTCACTCCAGGTTTACTGTATCCCTTGGACCTTCTTATTGACGATGGAACTCAGAAATTGCATCGGAATTAAATACAAAAGGCACAATGCCGACTATAGTACAAGAAGACTGACTCTTCCCACTGACTATGTTTAGAACCATTCCTGTGACACTAGTTATAGATTCCGATGCTTCACTTCAGGTTTACTGTATCCCTCAGACTTTCGTATTGACGATGAAACACAGAAATTGCACCGGAATTAAATACAAAAGGCACAATGCCGACTTAAGGACAAGAAGACTGACTCTTCTTACTGTCGATGTTTTGAAGCATTCCTGTGACACTAGTTATAGATTCCGAAGCTTCACTCCAGGTTTACTGTATCCCTCTGACTTTCTTATTGACGATGAAACACAGAAATTGCACCGGAATTAAATACAAAAGGCACAATGCCGACTTAAGAACAAGAAGACTGACTAGTCTTATTGACTATGTTTTGAACCATTCCTGTGACACTAGTTATAGATTCCGATGCTTCACTCCAGGTTTAGTGTATCCCTTGGACCTTCTTATTGACGATGAAACGCAGAAATTGCATCGGAATTAAATAGAAAAGGCACAATGGCGACTTAAGTACAAGAAGACTGACTCTTCTTACTGTCTATGTTTTGAACCATTCCTGTGACACTAATTTTGGATTCCGATGCTTCACTTCAGGTTTACTGTATCCCTCTGACCTTCTTATTGACGATGAAACACAGAAATTTCATCGGAATTAAATACATAAGGCACATTGCCGACATAAGTACAAGAAGACTGACTGTTCCCACTGTCTATGCTTTGAATCATTCCTGTGACACTAGTTATAGATTCCGATGCTTCACTTCAGGTTTACTGTATCCCTCTGAACTTCTTATTGACGATGAAACACAGAAATTGCATCGGAATTAAATACAAAGGGCACAATGCCGACTTAAGTACAAGAAGACTGACTCTTCTTACTGTCTATGATTTGAACCATTCCTGTGACACTAGTTATAGATTCCGATGCTTCACTCCAGGATTACTGTATCCCTTGGACCTTCTTATTGACGATGAAACTCAGAAATTGCATCGGAATTAAATACAAAAGGCACAATGCCGACTATAGTACAAGAAGACTGACTCTTCCCACTGACTATGTTTTGAACCATTCCTGTGACACTAGTTATAGATTCCGATGCTTCACTTCAGGATTACTGTATCCCTTGGACCATCTTATTAACGATGAAAAACATAAATTGCATCGGAAGTAAATACAAAAGGCACATTGCCGACTTAAGTAGAAGAAGACTGACTCTTCCTACTGTCTATGTTTTGAACCAATCCTGTGACATTTGTTATAGATTCCGATGCTTCACTTCAGGTTTACTGTATCCCTCTGTCTTTCGTATTGACGATGAAACACAGAAATTGCACCGGAATTAAATACAAAAGGCACAATACCGACTGAAGGCCAAGAAGACTGACTCTTCTTACTGTCTATGTTTTGAACCATTCCTGTGACACTAGTTATAGATTCCGATGCTTCACTTTCGGTTTACTGTATCCCTCTGACTTTCTTATTGACGACGAAACACAGAAATTGCACCGGAATTAAATACAAAAGGCACAATGCCGACTTAAGGACAAAAAGACTGACTAGTCTTACTGACTATGATTTGAACCATTCCTGTGACACTAGTTATAGATTCCGATGCTTCACTCCAGGTTTAGTGTATCCCTTGGACATTCTTATTGACGATGAAACAAAGAAATTGCATCGAAATTAAATAGAAAAGGCACAATGGCGACTTAAGTACAAGAAGACTGACTCTTCTTACTGTCTATGTTTTGAAGAATTCCTGTGACACTAATTTTGGATTCTGATGCTTCACTTCAGGTTTACTGTATCCCTCTGACCTTCTTATTGACGATGAAACACAGAAATTTCATCGGAATTACATACATAAGGCACAATGCCGACTTAAGTACAAGAAGACTGACTGTTCCCACTGTCTATGCTTTGAACCATTCCTGAGACACTAGTTGAAGATTCCGATGCTTCACTTCAGGTTTACTGTATCCCTCTGACCTTCATATTGACGATGAAACACTGAAATTGCACCGGAATTAAATACAAAAGGCACAATGCCGACTTAAGTACAAGAAGACAGAACCTTCTTACAGTCTATGTTTTGAACCATTCCATTGACACTAGTTATAGATTCCGATGCATCACTCCAGGTTTACTGTATCCCTTGGACCTTCTTATTGACGATAATACACTGAAATTGCATCGGAATTAAATAGAAAAGGCACAATGCCGACTTAAGTACAAGAAGACTGACTCTTCTTACTGTCTTTGTTTTGAACCATTCCTGTGACACTAGCTATAGATTCTGATGCTTCACTCCAGGTTTACTGTATCCCTTGGACCTTCTTATTGACGATGATACTCAGAAATTGCATCGGAATTAAATACAAAAGGCACAATGCCGACTATACTACAAGAAGACTGACTCTTCTTACTGACTATGTTTTGAACAATTCCTGTGTCACTAGTTATAGATTCCGATGCTTGACTTCAGGTTTACTGTATCCCCTGCACCTTCTTATTGACGATGAAACACAGAAATTGCAACGGAATTAAATACAAAATCCACAATGCCGACTTAAGTACAAGAAGGCTGACTCTTCTTACTGTCTATGTTTTGAACCATTCCTGTGACACTCGTTATAGATTCCGATGCTTCACTCCAGGTTTACTGTATCCCCTGCACCTTCTTATTGACGATGAAACACAGAAATTGCACCGGAATTAAATACAAAAGGCACAATGCCGACTTAAGGACAAGAAGACGACTCTTCTTACTGACTATGTTTAGAACCATTCCTGTGACACTAGTTATAGATTCCGATGCTTCACTTCAGGTTTACTGTATCCCTCTGACCTTCTTATTGACGATGAAAAACGGAAATTGCCTCGGAATTGAATAGAAAAGGCACAATGCCGACTTTAGTACAAGAAGACTGACTTTTCTTACTGTCTATGTTTTGAACCACTCCTGAGACACTAGTTGAAGATTCCGATGCTTCACTTCAGGTTTACTGTACCCCTCTGACCTTCTTATTGACGATGAAACACAGAAATTGCACCGGAATTAAATACAAAAGGCACAATGCCGACTTATGTACAAGAAGACAGAATGTTCTTACTGTCTATGTTTGGAACCATTCCATTGACACTAGTTATAGATTCCGATGCTTCCCTCCAGGTTTACTGTATCCCTTGGACCTTTTTATTGACGATGAAACTCAGAAATTGCATCGGAATTAAATACAAAAGGCACAATGCCGACTATACTACAAGAAGACTGACTCTTCCCACTGACTATGTTTTGAACCACTCCTGTGACACTAGTTATAGATTCCGATGCTTCACTTCAGGATTACTGTATCCCTTGGACCATCTTATTAACGATGAAAAACATAAATTGCATCGGAAGTAAATACAAAAGGCACAATGCCGACTTAAGTACAAGAAGACTGACTCTTCCTACTGTCTATGTTTTGAACCATTCCTGTGACACTTGTTATAGATTCCGATGCTTCACTTCAGGTTTACTGTATCCCTCTGACTTTCGTATTGACGATGAAACACAGAAATTGCACCGGAATTAAATAAAAAAGGCACTATGCCGACTTAAGGACAAGAAGACTGACTCTTCTTACTGTCTATGTTTTGAACCATTCCTGTGACACTAGATATAGATTCCGATGCTTCACTTTAGGTTTACTGTATCCCTCTGAGATTCTTATTGACGATGAAAGACAGAAATTGGACCGGAATTAAATACAAAAGGCACAATGCCGACTTAAGTACAAGAAGACTGACTGTTCCCACTGTCTATGTTTTGAACCATTCCTGACATACTAGTTGAAGATTCCGATGCTTCACTTCAGGTTTACTGTATCCCTCACCTTGTTATTGACGATGAAACACTGAAATTGCACCGCTATTAAATACAAAAGGCACAATGCCGACTTAAGTACAAGAAGACAGACTCTTCTTACTGTCTATGTTTTGAACCATTCCTGTGACACTAGCTATAGATTCCGATGCTTCACTTCATTTTTACTGTATGCCTCTGACCTTATTGACGATGAAACACAGAAATTGCATCGGAATTAAATACAAAAGGCACAATACCGACTTAAGTACAAGAAGACTGACTCTTCTTACTGTCTATGTCTTGAACCACTTCTGTGAGACTAGATATAGATTCCGATGCTTCACTTCAGGTTTACTGTATCATTTGGACCTTCTTATTGACGATGAAACACAGAAATTACATCGGAATTAAATACAAAAGGCACAATGCCGACTTAAGTACAAAAAGACTGACTCTTCTTACTGACTATGTTTTGAACCATTACTGTGACACTAGTTATAGATTCCGATGCTTCACTTCAGTTTACTGTATCCCTCTGACCTTCTTAATTACGATGAAACACAGATATTGGATCATAATTAAATAGAAAAGGCACAATGCCGACTTAAGTACAAGAAGACTGACTCTTCTTACAGTCTGTGCTTTGAACCATTCCTGTGACACTAGTTATTGATTCCGATGCTTGGCTTCAGGTTTACTGTATCCCTTGGAGCTTATTATTGACGATGAAACACAGAAATAGCATCGGAATTTAATACACAAGGAACAATGCCGACTCAAGTACAAGAAGACTGACTCTTCTGACTGTCTATGTTGTGAACCATTCATGTGACACTAGTTATAGTTTCCGATGCCGCACATCAGGTTTACTGTATCGGTCTGACCTTCCTATTGACGATGAAACACAGAAATTGCATCGGAATTAAATACAAAATGCACAATGCCGACTTAAGTACATGAAGACTGACTAATCTTACTGTCTATGTTTTGAACCATTACTGTGACACTAGTTATAGATTCCGATGCTTCACTTCAGGTTTACTGTTTACCTTGGACCTTTTTATTAACGATGAAACAATAAAATTGCATCGGAATAAAATACAAAAGGCACAATGCCGACTTAAGTACATGAAGACTCATTCTTCTTACTGACTATGTTTTGAACCATTCCTGTGACTCTAGTTATGGATTCCGATGATTCACTTCAGGTTTACTGTATCCCTTGGACCTTCTTATTGACGATGAAACACAGAAATTGCATCGGAATTAAATACAAATGGCACAATGCCGACTTAAGTACAAGAAGGCTGACTTTTCTTACTGTCTATGTTTTGAACCAATCCTGTGACACTAGTTATAGATTCCGATGCTTCACTCCAGGTTTACTGTATCCCTTGCACCTTCTTATTGACGATGAAACACAGAAATTGCACCGGAATTAAATACAAAAGGCACAATGCCGACTTAAGGACAAGAAGACGACTCTTCTTACTGACTATGTTTTGAACCATTCCTGTGACACTAGTTATAGATTCCGATGCTTCACTTCAGGTTTTCTGTATCCCTCTGACCTTCTTATTGACGATGAAACACGGAAATTGCCTCGGAATTAAATAGAAAAGGCACAATGCCGACTTTAGTACAAGAAGACTGACTTTTCTTACTGTCTATGTTTTGAACCACTCCTGAGACACTAGCTGAAGATTCCGATGCTTCACTTCAGGTTTACTGTATCCCTCTGACCTATTTGTTGACGATGAAACACAGAAATTGCACCGGAATTAAATACAAAAGGCACAATGCCGACTTAAGTACAAGAAGACAGACTCTTCTTACTGTCTATGTTTTGAACCATTCCATTGAGACTAGTTATAGATTCCGATGCTTCACTCCAGGTTTACTGTATCCCTTGGACCTTCTTATTGACGATGAAACACCGAAATTGCATTGGAATTAAATACAAAAGGCACAATGCCGACTTAAGTACATGAGGACTGACTCTCCTTACTGACTATGCTTTGAATCATTCCTGTGACACTAGTTATAGATTCCGATGCTTCACTTCAGGTTTACTGTATCCCTCTGACTTTCTTATTGTCGATGAAACACAGAAATTGGATCGGAATTAAATACAAAAGGCACAATGCCGACTTATGTACAAGAAAACTGACTCTTCTTACTGTCTATACTTTGAACCATTCCTGTGACACTAGTTATAGATTCCGATGCTTCCCTCCAGGTTTACTGTATCCCTTGGACCATTTTATTGACGATGAAATTCAGAAATTGCATAGGAATTAAATAGAAAAGGCACAATGCCGACTAAAGTAGAAGAAGACTGACTCTTCTCACTGACTATGTTTTGAACCATTCCTGTGACACTAGTTATAGATTCCGATGCTTCACTTCAGGATTACTGTATCCCTTGGACCTTCTTATTGACAATGAAACACATAAATTGCATCGGAACTAAATACAAAAGGCACAATGCCGACTTAAGTACAAGAAGACTGACTCTTCTTACTGTCTATGTTTTGAACCATTCCTGTGACACTTGTTATAGATTCCGATGCTTCACTTCAGGTTTACTGTATCCCTCTGACTTTCGTATTGACGATGAAACACAGAAATTGCACCGGAATTAAATACAAATGGCACAATGCCGACTTTAAGACAAGAAGACTGACTCTTCTTACTGTCTATGTTTTGAACCATTCCTGTGACACTAGTTATAGATTCCGATGCTTCACTTTCGGTTTACTGTATCCCTCTGACTTTCTTATTGACGATGAAACACAGAAATTGCACCGGAATTAAATACAAAAGGCTCAATGCCGACTTAAGGACAAGAAGACTGACTAGTCTTACTGACTATGTTTTGAACCATTCCTGTGACACTAGTTATAGATTCCGATGCTTCACTCCAGGTTTAGTGTATCCCTTGGACCTTGTTATTGACGATGAAACACAGAAATTGCATCGGAATTAAATAGAAAAGGCACAATGGCGACTTAAGTACAAGAAGACTGACTCTTCTCACTGTCTATGTTTTGAACCATTCCTGTGACACTAATTTTGGATTCCGATGCTTCACTTCAGGTGTACTGTATCCCTCTGGCCTTCTTATTGACGATGAAACACAGAAATTTCATCGGAATTAAATACATAAGGCACAATGCCGACTTAAGTACAAGAAGACTGACTGTTCCCACTGCCTATGCTTTGAACCATTCCTGAGACACTAGTTGAAGATTCCGATGCTTCACTTCAGGTTTACTGTATCCCTCTGACCTTCTTATTGACGATGAAACACTGAAATTGCACCGGAATTAAATACAAAAGGCACAATGCCGACTTAAGTACAAGAAGACAGACCCTTCTTACTGTTTATGTTTTGAACCATTCCATTGACACTAGTTATAGATTCCGTAAATCTCTCCAGGTTTACTGTATCTCTTGGACCTTCTTATTGACGATAATACACTGAAATAGCATCGGAATTAAATAGAAAAGGCACAATGCCGACTTAAGTACAAGAAGACTGACTCTTCTTACTGTCTTTGTTTTGAACCATTCCTGTGACACTAGTTATAGATTCCGATGCTTCACTTCAGGTTGACTGTATCCCTCTGACTTTCGTATTGACGATGAAACACAGATATTGCATCGGAATTAAATAAAAAAGGCACAATGCCGACTTAAGTACAAGAAGACTGACTCTTCTAACTGTCTTTGTTTTGAACCATTCCTGTGACACTAGTTATAGCTTCCGATGCTTCACTCCAGGTTTAGTGTATCCCTTGGACCTTCTTATTGAAGATGAAACACAGAAATTGCATCGGAATTAAATAGAAAAGGCACTATGCCGACTTAAGTACAAGATGACTGACTCTTCTTACTGACTGTGTTTTGAACAATTCCTGTGTCACTAGTTATAGATTCCGATGCTTGACTTCAGGTTTACTGTATCCCTTGGACCTTCTTATTGACGATGAAACACAGAAATTGCATCGGAATTAAATACAAAAGGCACAATGCCGACTTAAGTACAAGAAGACTGACTCTTCCTACTGTCTATGTTTTGAACAATTCCTGTGACACTAGCTATAGATTCCGATGCTTCACTTGAGGTTTACTGTATCCCTTGGGCCTTATTATTGACGATGTAATTCAGAAATTGCATCGGAATTAAATACAAAAGGCACAATGCCGACTATAGTACAAGAAGACTGACTCTTCTCACTGACTATAGTTTGAACCATTCCTGTGACACTAGTTATAGATTCCGATGCTTCACTTCATGTTTACTGTATCCCTTGGACATTCGTATTAACGATGAAACACATAAATTGCATCGGAATTAATTACAAAAGGCACAATGCCGACTTAAGTACAAGAAGACTGACTCTTCCTACTGTCTATGATTTGAATCATTCCTGTGACACTAGTTATAGATTCCGATGCTTCACTTCAGGTTTACTGTATCCCTGTGACTTTCGTATTGACGATGAAACACAGAAATTGCACCGGATTTAAATTAAAAAGACACAATGCCGACTTAAGGACAAGAAGACTGACTCTTCTTACTGTCTATGATTTGAACCATTCCTGTGACACTAGATATACATTCCGATGCTTCACTTTAGGTTTACTGTATCCCTCTGAGTTTCTTATTGACGATGAAACACAGAAATTGCATCGGAATGAAATACAAAAGGCACAATACCGACTTAAGTACAAGAAGACTGACTCTTCTTACTGTCTATGTTTTGAACCACTCCTGTGAGACTAGATATAGATTCCGATGCTTCACTTCAGGTTTACTGTATCATTTGGACCTTCTTATTGACGATGAAACACAGAAATTACATCGGAATTAAATACAAAATGCACAATGCCGACTTAAGTACAAAAAGACTGACTCTTCTTACTGACTATGTTTTGAACCATTCCTGTGACACTAGCTATAGATTCCGATGCTTCACTTCATGTTTACAGTATGCCTCTGACCTTATTGACGATGAAACACAGAAATTGCATCGGAATTTAATACACAAGGCACAATGCCGACTCAAGTACAAGAAGACTGACTCTTCTGACTGTCTATGTTGTGAACCATTCATGTGACACTACTTATAGTTTCCGATGCCGCACATCAGGTTTACTGTATCGGTCTGACCTTCTTATTGACGATGAAACACAGATATTGCATCGGAATTAAATACAAAAGGCACAATGCCGACTTAAGTACATGAAGACTGATTCTTCTTACTGACTATGTTTTGAACCATTCCTGTGACACTAGTTATAGATTCCGATGATCTACTTCAGGTTAGCTGTATCCCTTGCACCTTCTTATTGACGATGAAACACAGTAATTGCACCGGAATTAAATACAAAAGGCACAATGCCGACTTAAGGACAAGAAGACGACTCTTCTTACTGACTATGTTTTGAACCATTCCTGTGACACTAGTTATAGATTCCGATGCTTCACTTCAGGTTTACTGTATCCCTCAGAATTCTTATTGACGATGAAACACGGAAATTGCCTCGGAATTAAATAGAAAAGGCACAATGCCGACTTTAGTACAAGAAGACTGACTTTTCTTACTGTCTATGTTTTGAACCACTCCTGAGTCACTAGTTGAAGATTCCGATGCTTCACTTCAGGTTTACTGTATCCCTCTGACCTTCTTATTGACGATGAAACACAGAAAATGCACCGGAATTAAATACAAAATTCACAATGCCGACTTAAGTACAAGAAGACAGACTCTTCTTACTGTCTATGATTTGAACCATTCCATTGATACTAGTTATAGATTCCGATGCTTCACTTCAGGTGTACTGTATCCCTTGGACCTTATTATTGACGACAATACACTGAAATTGCATCGGAATTAAATAGAAAAGGCACAATGCCGACTTAAGTACAAGAAGACTGACTCGTCTTACTGTCTATGTTTTGAACCATTCCTGTGACACTAGTTATAGCTTCCGATGCTTCAGGTTTAGTGTATCCCTTGGACCTTCTTATTGACGATGAAACACAGAAATTGCTTCGGAATTAAATACATAAGGCACAATGCCGACATAAGTACAAGAAGACTGACTCTTCTTACTGACTATGTTTTGAACCATTCCTGTGTCACTAGTTATAGATTCCGATGCTTGACTTCAGGTTTACTGTATCCCTTGGACCTTCTTATTGACGATGAAACACAGAAATTGCATCGGAATTAAATACAAAATGCACAATGCCGACTTAAGTACAAGAAGACTGTCTCTTCCTACTGTCTATATTTTGAACGATTCCTGTGACACTAGCTATAGATTCCGATGCTTCACTTCATTTTTACTGTATCCCTCTGACCTTATTGACGATGAAACACAGAAATTGCAACGGAATTAAATACAAAAGGCACAATACCGACTTAAGTACAAGAATACTGATTCTTCTTACTGTCTATGTTTTGAACCACTCCTATGACACTAGATATAGATTCCAATGCTTCACGTCAGGTTTACTCTATCATTTGGACCTTCTTATTGGCGATGAAACACAGAAATTGCATCGGACTTAAATACAAAGGGCACAATGCCGACTTAAGTACAAAAAGACTGACTCTTCTTATTGACTATGTTTTGCACCATTCCTGTGACACTGGTTATAGATTCCGTAGCTTCACTTCAGGTTTACTGTATCCCTCTGACCTTCTTATTGACGATGAAACACAGAAATAGCATCGGAATGTAATACAAAAGGCACAATGCCGACTCAAGTACAAGAAGACTGACTCTTCTGACTGTCTATGTTGTGAACCATTCCTGTGCCACTAGTTATAGATTCCGATGCCTCACTTCAGGTTTACTGTATCGGTCTGACATTCTTATTGACGATGAAACACAGAAATTGGATCGGAATTAAATACAAAATGCACAATGCCGACTTAAGTACATGAAGACTGACTCATCTTACTGTCTATGTTTTGAACCATTTCTGTGACACTAGTCATAGATTCCGATGCTTCACTTCAGGGTTACTGTATCCCTCTGACCTTCTTATTGACGATGAAACACAGAAATTGCATCGGAATTAAATACAAAAGGCACAATGCCGACTTAAGTACAAGAAGACTGACTATTCTTTCTGTCTATGTTTTCAACCATTCCTGTGACACTAGTTATGGATTCCGATGCTTCACTTCAGGTTTACTGTATCCCTTGGACCCTCTTATTGACGATGAAACACAGAAATTGCCTCGGAATTAAATACAAAAAGCAAAATGCCGACTTACGTACAAGAAGACTGACCCTACTTACTGTCTATGTTTGAAACATTCCTTTGACACTAGTTATAGATTCCGATGCCTCACTTCAGGTTTACTGTATCCCTCGGACCTTCTTATTAACGATGAAACAATGAAATTGCATCGGAATTAAATACAAAAGGCACAATGCCGACTTATGTTCATGAAGACTGATTCTTCTTGCTGACTATGTATTGAACCATTCCTGTGACACTAGTTATAGATTCCGATGCTTCACTTCTGGTTTACTGTATCCCTTGGACCTTCTTATTGACGATGAAACACAGAAATTGCATCGGAATTAAATACAAAAGGCACAATGCCGACTTAAGTACAAGAAGGCTGACTCTTCTTACTGTCTACGTTTTGAACCATTCCTGGGACACTAGTTATAGATTCCGATGCTTCACTCCAGGTTTACCGTATCCCTCTGACCTTCTTATTGAGGATGAAACACAGAAATTGGATCGGAATTAAATAGAAAAGGCACAATGCCGACTTAAGTACAAGAAGACTGACTCTTCTTACTGTCTATGTTTTGAACCATTCCCGAGACACTAGTTACTGATTCCGATGCTTGACTTCAGGTTTACTGTATCCCTCTGACCTACTTATTGACGATGAAACACAGAAATTGGATCGAAATTAAATAGAAAAGGCACAATGCCGACTTCAGTGCAAGAAGACTGACTCTTCTTACTGTCTATGTTTTGAACCATTCCTGTGACACTAGTTATAGATTCCGATGCTTGACTTCAGGTTTACTGTTTCCCTCTGACCTTCTTATTGACGATGAATCACAGAGATTGGATCGGAATTAAATACAAAAGGCACAATGCCGACTTAAGTACAAGAAGACAGACTCTTCTTACTGTCTAAATTTTGAACCATTCCATTGACACTAGTTATAGATTACGATGCTTCACTCCAGGTTTACTGTATCCCTTGGACCTTCTTATTGACGATAATACACTGAAATTGCATCGGAATTAAATACAAAAGGCACAATGCCGACTTAAGTACAAGAAGACTGACTCGTCTTACTGTCTATGTTTTGAACCATTCCTGTGACACTAGTTATAGCTTCCGATGCTTCACTCCAGGTTTAGTGTATCCCTTGTACCTTCTTATTGACGATGAAACCCAGGAATTGCATCGGAATTAAATAGAAAAGGCACTATGCCGACTTAAGTACAAGATGACTGACTCTTCTTACCGACTATGTTTTGAACCATTCCTGTGTCACTAGTTATAGATTCCGATGCTTGACAAGACGACTGACTCTTCCTACTGTCTATGTTTTGAACGATTCCTGTGACACTAGCTATAGATTCCGATGCTTCACTTCAGTTTACTGTATCCCTCTGACCTTCTTATTGACGATGAAACACAGAAATTGGATCATAATTAAATAGAAAAGGCACAATGCCGACTTAAGTACAAGAAGACTGACTCTTCTTACAGTCTATGCTTTGAACCATTCCTGTGACACTAGTTATAGATTCCGATGCTTGGCTTCAGGATTACTGTATCACTTGGAGCTTCTTATTGACGATGAAACACAGAAATAGCATCGGAATTTAATACACAAGGCACAATGCCGACTCAAGTAGAAGAAGACTGACTCTTCTGACTGTCTATGTTGTGAACCATTCATGTGACACTAGTTATAGTTTCCGATGCCGCACATCAGGTTTACTGTATCGGTCTGACCTTCTTATTGTCGATGAAACACAGAAATTGCATCGGAATTAAATACAAAATGCACAATGCCGACTTAAGTACATGAAGACTGACTAATCTTACTGTCTATGTTTTGAACCATTACTGTGACACTAGTTATAGATTCCGATGCTTCACTTCAGGTTTACTGTTTACCTTGGACCTTCTTATTAACGATGAAACAATGAAATTGCATCGGAATAAAATACAAAAGGCACAATGCCGACTTAAGTACATGAAGACTGATTCTTCTTACTGACTATGTTTTGAACCATTCCTGTGACACTAGTTATAGATTCCGATGATTCACTTCAGGTTTACTGTATCCCTTGGACCTTCTTATTGACGATGAAACACAGAAATTGCATCGGAATTAAATACAAATGGCACAATGCCGACTTAAGTACAAGAAGGCTGACTCTTCTTAAGGTCTATGTTTTGAACCAATCCTGTGACGCTAGTTATAGATTCCGATGCTTCACTCCAGGTTTACTGTATCCCTTGCACCTTCTTATTGACGATGAAACACAGAAATTGCACAGGAATTAAATACAAAAGGCACAATGCCGACTTAAGGACAAGAAGACGACCCTTCTTACTGACTATGTTTTGAACCATTCCTGTGACACTAGTTATAGATTCCGATGCTTCACTTCAGGTTTACTGTATCCCTCTGACCTTCTTATTGACGATGAAACACGGAAATTGCCTCGGAATTAAATAGAAAAGGCACAATGCCGACTTTAGTACAAGAAGACTGACTTTTCTTACTGTCTATGTTTTGAACCACTCCTGAGACACTAGTTGAAGATTCCGATGCTTCACTTCAGGTTTACTGTATCCCTCTGACCTTCTTATTGACGATGAAACACAGAAGTTGCACCGGAATTAAATACAAAAGGCACAATGCCGACTTAAGTACAAGAAGACTGTCTCTTCTTACTGTCTATATTATGAACCATTCCTGTGACACTAGTTATAGATTCCGATGCTTCCCTCCAGGTTTACTGTATCCCTTGGACCTTTTTATTGACGATGAAATTCAGAAATTGCATCGGAATTAAATAGAAAGGACACAATGCCGACTAAAGTAGAAGAAGTCTGACTCTTCTCACTGACTATGATTTGAACCATTCCTGTGACACTAGTTATAGATTCCGATGCTTCACTTGAGGATTACTGTATCCCTTGGACCTCCTTATTGACGATGAAACACATAAATTGCATCGGAACTAAATACAAAAGGCACAATGCCGACTTAAGTACAAGAAGACTGACTCTTCTTACTGTCTATGTTTTGAATCATTCCTGTGACACTAGTTATAGATTCCGATGCTTCACTCGAGGTTTACTGTATCCCTTGGACCTTCTTATTGACGATGAAACACCGAAATTGCATTGGAATTAAATACAAAAGGCACAATGCCGACTTAAGTACATGAGGACTGACTCTCCTTACTGACTATGCTTTGAATTATTCCTGTGACACTAGTTATAGATTCCGATGTTTCACTTCAGGTTTACTGTATCCCTTGGACCATCTTATTAACGATGGAAAACATAAATTGCATCGGAAGTAAATACAAAAGGCACAATGCCGACTTAAGTACAAGAACACTGACTCTTCCTACTGTCTATGTTTTGAACCATTCCTGTGACACTTGTTATAGATTCCGATGCTTCACTTCAGGTTTACTGTATCCCTCTGACTTTCGTATTGACGATGAAACACAGAAATTGCACCGGAATTAAATACAAAAGGCACAATGCCGACTTAAGGACAAGAAGACTGACTCTTCTTACTGTCTATGTTTTGAACCATTCCTGTGACACTAGTTATAGATTCCGATGCTTCACTTTCGGTTTACTGTATCCCTCTGACTTTCTTATTGACGATGAAACACAGAAATTGCACCGGAATTAAATACAAAAGGCACAATGCCGACTTAAGGACAAGAAGACTGAATAGTCTTACTGACTATGTTTTGAACCATTCCTGTGACACTAGTTATAGATTCCGATGCTTCACTCCAGGTTTAGTGTATCCCTTGGACCTTCTTATTGACGATGAAACACAGAAATTGCATCGGAATTAAATAGAAAAGGCACAATGGCGACTTAAGTACAAGAAGACTGACTCTTCTTACTGTCTATGTTTTGATCCATTCCTGTGACACTAATTTTGGATTCCGATGCTTCACTTCAGGTTTACTGTATCCCTGTGGCCTTCTTATTGACGATGAAACACAGAAATTTCATCAGAATTAAATACATAAGGCACAATGCCGACTTAAGTACAAGAAGACTGACTGTTCCCACTGTCTATGCTTTGAACCATTCCTGTGACACTAGTTATAGATTCCGATGCTTCACTTCAGGTTTTCTGTATCCCTCTGACCTTCTTATTGACGATGAAACACGGAAACTGCCTCGGAATTAAATAGAAAAGGCACAATGCCGACTTTAGTACAAGAAGACTGACTTTTCTTACTGTCTATGTTTTGAACCACTCCTGAGACACTAGCTGAAGATTCCGATGCTTCACTTCAGGTTTACTGTATCCCTCTGACCTATTTGTTGACGATGAAACACAGAAATTGCACCGGAATTAAATACAAAAGGCACAATGCCGACTTAAGTACAAGAAGACAGACTCTTCTTACTCTCTATGTTTTGAACCATTCCATTGAGACTAGTTATAGATTCCGATGCTTCACTCCAGGTTTACTGTATGCCTTGGACCTTCTTATTGACGATGAAACACCGAAATTGCATTGGAATTAAATACAAAAGGCACAATGCCGACTTAAGTACATGAGGACTGACTCTCCTTACTGACTATGCTTTGAATCATTCCTGTGACACTAGTTATAGATTCCGATGCTTCACTTCAGGTTTACTGTATCCCTCTGACTTTCTTATTGTCGATGAAACACAGAAATTGGATCGGAATTAAATACAAAAGGCACAATGCCGACTTATGTACAAGAAAACTGACTCTTCTTACTGTCTATACTTTGAACCATTCCTGTGACACTAGTTATAGATTCCGATGCTTCCCTCCAGGTTTACTGTATCCCTTGGACCATTTTATTGACGATGAAATTCAGAAATTGCATAGGAATTAAATAGAAAAGGCACAATGCCGACTAAAGTAGAAGAAGACTGACTCTTCTCACTGACTATGTTTTGAACCATTCCTGTGACACTAGTTATAGATTCCGATGCTTCACTTCAGGATTACTGTATCCCTTGGACCTTCTTATTGACAATGAAACACATAAATTGCATCGGAACTAAATACAAAAGGCACAATGCCGACTTAAGTACAAGAAGACTGACTCTTCTTACTGTCTATGTTTTGAACCATTCCTGTGACACTTGTTATAGATTCCGATGCTTCACTTCAGGTTTACTGTATCCCTCTGACTTTCGTATTGACGATGAAACACAGAAATTGCACCGGAATTAAATACAAATGGCACAATGCCGACTTTAAGACAAGAAGACTGACTCTTCTTACTGTCTATGTTTTGAACCATTCCTGTGACACTAGTTATAGATTCCGATGCTTCACTTTCGGTTTACTGTATCCCTCTGACTTTCTTATTGACGATGAAACACAGAAATTGCACCGGAATTAAATACAAAAGGCTCAATGCCGACTTAAGGACAAGAAGACTGACTAGTCTTACTGACTATGTTTTGAACCATTCCTGTGACACTAGTTATAGATTCCGATGCTTCACTCCAGGTTTAGTGTATCCCTTGGACCTTGTTATTGACGATGAAACACAGAAATTGCATCGGAATTAAATAGAAAAGGCACAATGGCGACTTAAGTACAAGAAGACTGACTCTTCTCACTGTCTATGTTTTGAACCATTCCTGTGACACTAATTTTGGATTCCGATGCTTCACTTCAGGTGTACTGTATCCCTCTGGCCTTCTTATTGACGATGAAACACAGAAATTTCATCGGAATTAAATACATAAGGCACAATGCCGACTTAAGTACAAGAAGACTGACTGTTCCCACTGCCTATGCTTTGAACCATTCCTGAGACACTAGTTGAAGATTCCGATGCTTCACTTCAGGTTTACTGTATCCCTCTGACCTTCTTATTGACGATGAAACACTGAAATTGCACCGGAATTAAATACAAAAGGCACAATGCCGACTTAAGTACAAGAAGACAGACCCTTCTTACTGTTTATGTTTTGAACCATTCCATTGACACTAGTTATAGATTCCGTAAATCTCTCCAGGTTTACTGTATCTCTTGGACCTTCTTATTGACGATAATACACTGAAATAGCATCGGAATTAAATAGAAAAGGCACAATGCCGACTTAAGTACAAGAAGACTGACTCTTCTTACTGTCTTTGTTTTGAACCATTCCTGTGACACTAGTTATAGATTCCGATGCTTGACTTCAGGTTGACTGTATCCCTCTGACTTTCGTATTGACGATGAAACACAGATATTGCATCGGAATTAAATAAAAAAGGCACAATGCCGACTTAAGTACAAGAAGACTGACTCTTCTAACTGTCTTTGTTTTGAACCATTCCTGTGACACTAGTTATAGCTTCCGATGCTTCACTCCAGGTTTAGTGTATCCCTTGGACCTTCTTATTGAAGATGAAACACAGAAATTGCATCGGAATTAAATAGAAAAGGCACTATGCCGACTTAAGTACAAGATGACTGACTCTTCTTACTGACTGTGTTTTGAACAATTCCTGTGTCACTAGTTATAGATTCCGATGCTTGACTTCAGGTTTACTGTATCCCTTGGACCTTCTTATTGACGATGAAACACAGAAATTGCATCGGAATTAAATACAAAAGGCACAATGCCGACTTAAGTACAAGAAGACTGACTCTTCCTACTGTCTATGTTTTGAACAATTCCTGTGACACTAGCTATAGATTCCGATGCTTCACTTGAGGTTTACTGTATCCCTTGGGCCTTATTATTGACGATGTAATTCAGAAATTGCATCGGAATTAAATACAAAAGGCACAATGCCGACTATAGTACAAGAAGACTGACTCTTCTCACTGACTATAGTTTGAACCATTCCTGTGACACTAGTTATAGATTCCGATGCTTCACTTCATGTTTACTGTATCCCTTGGACATTCGTATTAACGATGAAACACATAAATTGCATCGGAATTAATTACAAAAGGCACAATGCCGACTTAAGTACAAGAAGACTGACTCTTCCTACTGTCTATGATTTGAATCATTCCTGTGACACTAGTTATAGATTCCGATGCTTCACTTCAGGTTTACTGTATCCCTGTGACTTTCGTATTGACGATGAAACACAGAAATTGCACCGGATTTAAATTAAAAAGACACAATGCCGACTTAAGGACAAGAAGACTGACTCTTCTTACTGTCTATGATTTGAACCATTCCTGTGACACTAGATATACATTCCGATGCTTCACTTTAGGTTTACTGTATCCCTCTGAGTTTCTTATTGACGATGAAACACAGAAATTGCATCGGAATGAAATACAAAAGGCACAATACCGACTTAAGTACAAGAAGACTGACTCTTCTTACTGTCTATGTTTTGAACCACTCCTGTGAGACTAGATATAGATTCCGATGCTTCACTTCAGGTTTACTGTATCATTTGGACCTTCTTATTGACGATGAAACACAGAAATTACATCGGAATTAAATACAAAATGCACAATGCCGACTTAAGTACAAAAAGACTGACTCTTCTTACTGACTATGTTTTGAACCATTCCTGTGACACTAGTTATAGATTCCGATGCTTCACTTCATGTTTACTGTATCCCTTGGACATTCGTATTAACGATGAAACACATAAATTGCATCGGAATTAATTACAAAAGGCACAATGCCGACTTAAGTACAAGAAGACTGACTCTTCCTACTGTCTATGATTTGAATCATTCCTGTGACACTAGTTATAGATTCCGATGCTTCACTTCAGGTTTACTGTATCCCTGTGACTTTCGTATTGACGATGAAACACAGAAATTGCACCGGATTTAAATTAAAAAGACACAATGCCGACTTAAGGACAAGAAGACTGAGTCTTCTTACTGTCTATGTTTTGAACCATTCCTGTGACACTAGTTATAGATTCCGATGATCTACTTCAGGTTAGCTGTATCCCTTGCACCTTCTTATTGACGATGAAACACAGTAATTGCACCGGAATTAAATACAAAAGGCACAATGCCGACTTAAGGACAAGAAGACGACTCTTCTTACTGACTATGTTTTGAACCATTCCTGTGACACTAGTTATAGATTCCGATGCTTCACTTCAGGTTTACTGTATCCCTCAGAATTCTTATTGACGATGAAACACGGAAATTGCCTCGGAATTAAATAGAAAAGGCACAATGCCGACTTTAGTACAAGAAGACTGACTTTTCTTACTGTCTATGTTTTGAACCACTCCTGAGTCACTAGTTGAAGATTCCGATGCTTCACTTCAGGTTTACTGTATCCCTCTGACCTTCTTATTGACGATGAAACACAGAAAATGCACCGGAATTAAATACAAAATTCACAATGCCGACTTAAGTACAAGAAGACAGACTCTTCTTACTGTCTATGATTTGAACCATTCCATTGATACTAGTTATAGATTCCGATGCTTCACTTCAGGTGTACTGTATCCCTTGGACCTTATTATTGACGACAATAGACTGAAATTGCATCGGAATTAAATAGAAAAGGCACAATGCCGACTTAAGTACAAGAAGACTGACTCGCCTTACTGTCTATGTTTAGAACCATTCCTGTGACACTAGTTATAGCTTCCGATGCTTCAGGTTTAGTGTATCCCTTGGACCTTCTTATTGACGATGAAACACAGAAATTGCTTCGGAATTAAATACATAAGGCACAATGCCGACATAAGTACAAGAAGACTGACTCTTCTTACTGACTATGTTTTGAACCATTCCTGTGTCACTAGTTATAGATTCCGATGCTTGACTTCAGGTTTACTGTATCCCTTGGACCTTCTTATTGACGATGAAACACAGAAATTGCATCGGAATTAAATACAAAATGCACAATGCCGACTTAAGTACAAGAAGACTGACTCTTCCTACTGTCTATATTTTGAACGATTCCTGTGACACTAGCTATAGATTCCGATGCTTCACTTCATTTTTACTGTATCCCTCTGACCTTATTGACGATGAAACACAGAAATTGCAACGGAATTAAATACAAAAGGCACAATACCGACTTAAGTACAAGAATACTGATTCTTCTTACTGTCTATGTTTTGAACCACTCCTATGACACTAGATATAGATTCCAATGCTTCACGTCAGGTTTACTCTATCATTTGGACCTTCTTATTGGCGATGAAACACAGAAATTGCATCGGACTTAAATACAAAGGGCACAATGCCGACTTAAGTACAAAAAGACTGACTCTTCTTATTGACTATGTTTTGCACCATTCCTGTGACACTGGTTATAGATTCCGTAGCTTCACTTCAGGTTTACTGTATCCCTCTGACCTTCTTATTGACGATGAAACACAGAAATAGCATCGGAATGTAATACAAAAGGCACAATGCCGACTCAAGTACAAGAAGACTGACTCTTCTGACTGTCTATGTTGTGAACCATTCCTGTGCCACTAGTTATAGATTCCGATGCCTCACTTCAGGTTTACTGTATCGGTCTGACATTCTTATTGACGATGAAACACAGAAATTGGATCGGAATTAAATACAAAATGCACAATGCCGACTTAAGTACATGAAGACTGACTCATCTTACTGTCTATGTTTTGAACCATTTCTGTGACACTAGTCATAGATTCCGATGCTTCACTTCAGGGTTACTGTATCCCTCTGACCTTCTTATTGACGATGAAACACAGAAATTGCATCGGAATTAAATACAAAAGGCACAATGCCGACTTAAGTACAAGAAGACTGACTATTCTTTCTGTCTATGTTTTCAACCATTCCTGTGACACTAGTTATGGATTCCGATGCTTCACTTCAGGTTTACTGTATCCCTTGGACCCTCTTATTGACGATGAAACACAGAAATTGCCTCGGAATTAAATACAAAAAGCAAAATGCCGACTTACGTACAAGAAGACTGACCCTACTTACTGTCTATGTTTGAAACATTCCTTTGACACTAGTTATAGATTCCGATGCCTCACTTCAGGTTTACTGTATCCCTCGGACCTTCTTATTAACGATGAAACAATGAAATTGCATCGGAATTAAATACAAAAGGCACAATGCCGACTTATGTTCATGAAGACTGATTCTTCTTGCTGACTATGTATTGAACCATTCCTGTGACACTAGTTATAGATTCCGATGCTTCACTTCAGGTTTACTGTATCCCTTGGACCTTCTTATTGACGATGAAACACAGAAATTGCATCGGAATTAAATACAAAAGGCACAATGCCGACTTAAGTACAAGAAGGCTGACTCTTCTTACTGTCTACGTTTTGAACCATTCCTGGGACACTAGTTATAGATTCCGATGCTTCACTCCAGGTTTACTGTATCCCTCTGACCTTCTTATTGAGGATGAAACACAGAAATTGGATCGGAATTAAATAGAAAAGGCACAATGCCGACTTAAGTACAAGAAGACTGACTCTTCTTACTGTCTATGTTTTGAACCATTCCCGAGACACTAGTTACTGATTCCGATGCTTGACTTCAGGTTTACTGTATCCCTCTGACCTACTTATTGACGATGAAACACAGAAATTGGATCGAAATTAAATAGAAAAGGCACAATGCCGACTTCAGTGCAAGAAGACTGACTCTTCTTACTGTCTATGTTTTGAACCATTCCTGTGACACTAGTTATAGATTCCGATGCTTGACTTCAGGTTTACTGTTTCCCTCTGACCTTCTTATTGACGATGAATCACAGAGATTGGATCGGAATTAAATACAAAAGGCACAATGCCGACTTAAGTACAAGAAGACAGACTCTTCTTACTGTCTAAATTTTGAACCATTCCATTGACACTAGTTATAGATTACGATGCTTCACTCCAGGTTTACTGTATCCCTTGGACCTTCTTATTGACGATAATACACTGAAATTGCATCGGAATTAAATACAAAAGGCACAATGCCGACTTAAGTACAAGAAGACTGACTCGTCTTACTGTCTATGTTTTGAACCATTCCTGTGACACTAGTTATAGCTTCCGATGCTTCACTCCAGGTTTAGTGTATCCCTTGTACCTTCTTATTGACGATGAAACCCAGAAATTGCATCGGAATTAAATAGAAAAGGCACTATGCCGACTTAAGTACAAGATGACTGACTCTTCTTACCGACTATGTTTTGAACCATTCCTGTGTCACTAGTTATAGATTCCGATGCTTGACAAGACGACTGACTCTTCCTACTGTCTATGTTTTGAACGATTCCTGTGACACTAGCTATAGATTCCGATGCTTCACTTCAGTTTACTGTATCCCTCTGACCTTCTTATTGACGATGAAACACAGAAATTGGATCATAATTAAATAGAAAAGGCACAATGCCGACTTAAGTACAAGAAGACTGACTCTTCTTACAGTCTATGCTTTGAACCATTCCTGTGACACTAGTTATAGATTCCGATGCTTGGCTTCAGGATTACTGTATCACTTGGAGCTTCTTATTGACGATGAAACACAGAAATAGCATCGGAATTTAATACACAAGGCACAATGCCGACTCAAGTAGAAGAAGACTGACTCTTCTGACTGTCTATGTTGTGAACCATTCATGTGACACTAGTTATAGTTTCCGATGCCGCACATCAGGTTTACTGTATCGGTCTGACCTTCTTATTGTCGATGAAACACAGAAATTGCATCGGAATTAAATACAAAATGCACAATGCCGACTTAAGTACATGAAGACGGACTAATCTTACTGTCTATGTTTTGAACCATTACTGTGACACTAGTTATAGATTCCGATGCTTCACTTCAGGTTTACTGTTTACCTTGGACCTTCTTATTAACGATGAAACAATGAAATTGCATCGGAATAAAATACAAAAGGCACAATGCCGACTTAAGTACATGAAGACTGATTCTTCTTACTGACTATGTTTTGAACCATTCCTGTGACACTAGTTATAGATTCCGATGATTCACTTCAGGTTTACTGTATCCCTTGGACCTTCTTATTGACGATGAAACACAGAAATTGCATCGGAATTAAATACAAATGGCACAATGCCGACTTAAGTACAAGAAGGCTGACTCTTCTTAAGGTCTATGTTTTGAACCAATCCTGTGACGCTAGTTATAGATTCCGATGCTTCACTCCAGGTTTACTGTATCCCTTGCACCTTCTTATTGACGATGAAACACAGAAATTGCACAGGAATTAAATACAAAAGGCACAATGCCGACTTAAGGACAAGAAGACGACCCTTCTTACTGACTATGTTTTGAACCATTCCTGTGACACTAGTCATAGATTCCGATGCTTCACTTCAGGTTTACTGTATCCCTCTGACCTTCTTATTGACGATGAAACACGGAAATTGCCTCGGAATTAAATAGAAAAGGCACAATGCCGACTTTAGTACAAGAAGACTGACTTTTCTTACTGTCTATGTTTTGAACCACTCCTGAGACACTAGTTGAAGATTCCGATGCTTCACTTCAGGTTTACTGTATCCCTCTGACCTTCTTATTGACGATGAAACACAGAAGTTGCACCGGAATTAAATACAAAAGGCACAATGCCGACTTAAGTACAAGAAGACTGTCTCTTCTTACTGTCTATATTATGAACCATTCCTGTGACACTAGTTATAGATTCCGATGCTTCCCTCCAGGTTTACTGTATCCCTTGGACCTTTTTATTGACGATGAAATTCAGAAATTGCATCGGAATTAAATAGAAAGGACACAATGCCGACTAAAGTAGAAGAAGACTGACTCTTCTCACTGACTATGATTTGAACCATTCCTGTGACACTAGTTATAGATTCCGATGCTTCACTTGAGGATTACTGTATCCCTTGGACCTCCTTATTGACGATGAAACACATAAATTGCATCGGAACTAAATACAAAAGGCACAATGCCGACTTAAGTACAAGAAGACTGACTCTTCTTACTGTCTATGTTTTGAATAATTCCTGTGACACTAGTTATAGATTCCGATGCTTCACTCGAGGTTTACTGTATCCCTTGGACCTTCTTATTGACGATGAAACACCGAAATTGCATTGGAATTAAATACAAAAGGCACAATGCCGACTTAAGTACATGAGGACTGACTCTCCTTACTGACTATGCTTTGAATCATTCCTGTGACACTAGTTATAGATTCCGATGTTTCACTTCAGGTTTACTGTATCCCTTGGACCATCTTATTAACGATGAAAAACATAAATTGCATCGGAAGTAAATACAAAAGGCACAATGCCGACTTAAGTACAAGAACACTGACTCTTCCTATTGTCTATGTTTTGAACCATTCCTGTGACACTTGTTATAGATTCCGATGCTTCACTTCAGGTTTACTGTATCCCTCTGACTTTCGTATTGACGATGAAACACAGAAATTGCACCGGAATTAAATACAAAAGGCACAATGCCGACTTAAGGACAAGAAGACTGACTCTTCTTACTGTCTATGTTTTGAACCATTCCTGTGACACTAGTTATAGATTCCGATGCTTCACTTTCGGTTTACTGTATCCCTCTGACTTTCTTATTGACGATGAAACACAGAAATTGCACCGGAATTAAATACAAAAGGCACAATGCCGACTTAAGGACAAGAAGACTGAATAGTCTTACTGACTATGTTTTGAACCATTCCTGTGACACTAGTTATAGATTCCGATGCTTCACTCCAGGTTTAGTGTATCCCTTGGACCTTCTTATTGACGATGAAACACAGAAATTGCATCGGAATTAAATAGAAAAGGCACAATGGCGACTTAAGTACAAGAAGACTGACTCTTCTTACTGTCTATGTTTTGATCCATTCCTGTGACACTAATTTTGGATTCCGATGCTTCACTTCAGGTTTACTGTATCCCTGTGGCCTTCTTATTGACGATGAAACACAGAAATATCATCAGAATTAAATACATAAGGCACAATGCCGACTTAAGTACAAGAAGACTGACTGTTCCCACTGTCTATGCTTTGAACCATTCCTGAGAGACTAGTTGAAGATTCCGATGCTTCACTTCAGGTTTACTGTATCCCTCTGACCTTCTTATTGACGATGAAACACTGAAATTGCACCGGAATTAAATAGAAAAGGCACAATGCCGACTTAAGTACAAGAAGACTGACTCTTCTTACTGTCTTTGTTTTGAACCATTCCTGTGACACTAGTTATAGATTCCGATGCTTCACTTCAGGTTTACTGTATCCCTTGGATCTTCTTATTAACCTTGAAACACATAAATTGCATCGGAATTAATAACAAAAGGCACAATGCCGACTTAAGTACAAGAAGACTGACTCTTCCTACTGTCTATGATTTGAACAATTCCTGTGACACTAGTTATAGATTCCGATGCTTCACTTCAGGTTTACTGTATCCCTCTGACTTTCGTATTGACGATGAAACACAGATATTGCATCGGAATTAAATAAAAAAGGCACAATGCCGACTTAAGTACAAGAAGACTGACTCTTCTTACTGTCTTTGTTTTGAACCATTCCTGTGACACTAGTTATAGCTTCCGATGCTTCACTACAGGTTTATTGTATCCCTTGGACCTTCTTATTGAAGATGAAACACAGAAATTGCATCGGAATTAAATAGAAAAGGCACTATGCCGACTTAAGTACAAGATGACTGACTCTTCTTACTGACTATGTTTTGAACAATTCCTGTGTCACTAGTTATAGATTCCGATGCTTGACTTCAGGTTTACTGTATCCCTTGGACCTTCTTATTGACGATGAAACACAGAAATTGCATCGGAATTAAATACAAAAGGCACAATGCCGACTTAAGTACAAGAAGACTGACTCTTCCTACTGTCTATGTTTTGAACAATTCCTGTGACACTAGCTATAGATTCCGATGCTTCACTTGAGGTTTACTGTATCCCTTGGGCCTTCTTATTGACGATGAAATTCAGAAATTGCATCGGAATTAAATACAAAAGGCACAATGCCGACTATAGTACAAGAAGACTGACTCTTCTCACTGACTATAGTTTGAACCATTCCTGTGACACTAGTTATAGATTCCGATGCTTCACTTCATGTTTACTGTTTCCCTTGGACATTCTTATTAACGATGAAACACATAAATTGCATCGGAATTAATTAAAAAAGGCACAATGCCGACTTAAGTACAAGAAGACTGACTCTTCCTACTGTCTATGAATTGAATCATTCCTGTGACACTAGTTATAGATTCCGATGCTTCACTTCGGGTTTACTGTATCCCTCTGACTCTCGTATTGACGATGAAACACAGAAATTGCACCGGAATTAAATAAAAAAGGCACAATGCCAACTTAAGGACAAGAAGACTGACTCTTCTTACTGTCTATGTTTTGAATCATTCCTGTGACACTAGTTATAGATTCCGATGCTTCACTCCAGGTTTACTGTATCCCTTGGACCTTCTTATTGACGATGAAACACCGAAATTGCATTGGAATTAAATACAAAAGGCACAATGCCGACTTAAGTACATGAGGACTGACTCTCCTTACTGACTATGCTTTGAATCATTCCTGTGACACTAGTTATAGATTCCGATGTTTCACTTCAGGATTACTGTATCCCTTGGACCATCTTATTAACGATGAAAAACATAAATTGCATCGGAAGTAAATTCAAAAGGCACAATGCCGACTTAAGTACAAGAAGACTGACTCTTCCTACTGTCTATGTTTTGAACCATTACTGTGACACTTGTTATAGATTCCGATGCTTCACTTCAGGTTTACTGTATCCCTCTGACTTTCGTATTGACGATGAAACACAGAAATTGCACCGGAATTAAATACAAAAGGCACAATGCCGACTTAAGGACAAGAAGACTGACTCTTCTTACTGTCTATGTTTTGAACCATTCCTGTGACATTAGTTATAGATTCCGATGCTTCACTTTCGGTTTACTGTATCCCTCTGACTTTCTTATTGACGATGAAACACAGAAATTGCACCGGAATTAAATACAAAAGGCACAATGACGACTTAAGGACAAGAAGACTGACTAGTCTTACTGACTATGTTTTGAACCATTCCTGTGACACTAGTTATAGATTCCGATGCTTCACTCCAGGTTTAGTGTATCCCTTGGACCTTCTTATTGACGATGAAACACAGATATTGCATCGGAATTCAATACAAAAGGCACAATGCCGACTTAAGTACAAGAAGACTGACTCTTCTTACTGTCTATGTTTTGAACCATTCCTGTGACACTAATTTTGGATTCCGATGCTTCACTTCAGGTTTACTGTATCCCTCTGGCCTTCTTATTGACGATGAAACACAGAAATTTCATCGGAATTAAATACATAAGGCACAATGCCGACTTAAGTACAAGAAGACTGACTGTTCCCACTGTCTATGCTTTGAACCATTCCTGAGACACTAGTTGAAGATTCCGATGCTTCACTTCAGGTTTACTGTATCCCTCTGACCTTCTTATTGACGATGAAACACTGAAATTGCTTCGGAATTAAATAGAAAAGGCACAATGCCGACTTAAGTACAAGAAGACTGACTCTTCTTACTGTCTTTGTTTTGAACCATTCCTGTGACACTAGTTATAGATTCCGATGCTTCACTTCAGGTTTACTGTATCCCTTGGATCTTCTTATTAACGATGAAACACATAAATTGCATCGGAATTAATAACAAAAGGCACAATGCCGACTTAAGTACAAGAAGACTGACTCTTCCTACTGTCTATGATTTGAACCATTTCTGTGACACTAGTTATAGATTCCGATGCTTCACTTCAGGTTTACTGTATCCCTCTGACTTTCGTATTGACGATGAAACACAGATATTGCATCGGAATTAAATAAAAAAGGCACAATGCCGACTTAAGTACAAGAAGACTGACTCTTCTTACTGTCTTTGTTTTGAACCATTCCTGTGACACTAGTTATAGCTTCCGATGCTTCACTCCAGGTTTAGTGTATCCCTTGGACCTTCTTATTGAAGATGAAACACAGAAATTGCATCGGAATTAAATAGAAAAGGCACTATGCCGACTTAAGTACAAGATGACTGACTCTTCTTACTGACTATGTTTTGAACAATTCCTGTGTCACTAGTTATAGATTCCGATGCTTGACTTCAGGTTTACTGTATCCCTTGGACCTTCTTATTGACGATGAAACACAGAAATTGCATCGGAATTAAATACAAAAGGCACAATGCCGACTTAAGTACAAGAAGACTGACTCTTCCTACTGTCTATGTTTTGAACAATTCCTGTGACACTAGCTATAGATTCCGATGCTTCACTTGAGGTTTACTGTATCCCTTGGGCCTTCATATTGACGATGAAATTCAGAAATTGCATCGGAATTAAATACAAAAGGCACTATGCCGACTATAGTACAAGAAGACTGACTCTTCTCACTGACTATAGTTTGAACCATTCCTGTGACACTAGTTATAGATTCCGATGCTTCACTTCATGTTTACTGTATCCCTTGGACATTCTTATTAACGATGAAACACATAAATTGCATCGGAATTAATTACAAAAGGCACAATGCCGACTTAAGTACATAAAGACTGACTCTTCCTACTGTCTATGATTTGAATCATTCCTGTGACACTAGTTATAGATTCCGATGCTTCACTTCAGGTTTACTGTATCCCTCTGACTCTCGTATTGACGATGAAACACAGAAATTGCACCGGAATTAAATAAAAAAGGCACAATGCCGACTTAAGGACAAGAAGACTGACTCTTCTTACTGTCTATGTTTTGAACCATTCCTGTGACACTAGATATACATTCCGATGCTTCACTTTAGGTTTACTGTATCCCTCTGAGTTTCTTATTGACGATGAAAGACAGAAATTGGACCGGAATTAAATACAAAAGGCACAATGACGACTTAAGTACAAGAAGACTGACTGTTCCCAATGTCTACGTTTTGAACCATACCTGAGACACTAGTTGAAGATTCCGATGCTTCACTTCAGGTTTACTGTATCCGTCACCTTCTTATTGACGATGAAACACTGAAATTGCACCGGAATTAAATACAAAAGGCACAATGCTGACTTAAGTACAAGAAGCCAGACTCTTCTTACTGTCTATGTTTTGAACCATTCCTGTGACACTAGCTATAGATTCCGATGCTTCACTTCATTCTTACTGTATGCCTCTGACCTTACTGACGGTGAAACACAGAAATTGCATCGGAATTAAATACAAAAGGCACAATACCGACTTAAGTACAAGAAGACTGACTCTTCTTACTGTCTATGTTTTGAACCACTCCTGTGAGACTAGATTATAGATTCCGATGCTTCACTTCAGGTTTACTGTATCATGTGGACCTTCTTATTGACGATGAAACACAGAAATTACATCGGAATTAAATACAAAAGGCACAATGCCGACTTAAGTAAAAGAACACTGACTCTTCCTACTGTCTATGTTTTGAACCATTCCTGTGACACTTGTTATAGATTCCGATGCTTCACTTCAGGTTTACTGTATCCCTTGGACCATCTTATTAACGATGAAAAACATAAATTGCATCGGAAGAAAATACAAAAGGCACAATGCCGACTTAAGTACAAGAACACTGACTCTTCCTACTGTCTATGTTTTGAACCATTGGTATGACACTTGTTATAGATTCCGATGCTTCACTTCAGGTTTACTGTATCCCTCTGACTTTCGTATTGACGATGAAACACAGAAATTGCACCGGAATTAAATACAAAAGGCACAATGCCGACTTAAGGACAAGAAGACTGACTCTTCTTACTGTCTATGTTTTGAACCATTCCTGTGACACTAGTTATAGATTCCGATGCTTCACTTTCGGTTTACTGTATCCCTCTGACTTTCTTATTGACGATGAAACACAGAAATTGCACCGGAATTAAATACAAAAGGCACAATGCCGACTTAAGGACAAGAAGACTGAATAGTCTTACTGACCATGTTTTGAACCATTCCTGTGACACTAGTTATAGATTCCGATGCTTCACTCCAGGTTTAGTGTATCCCTTGGACCTTCTTATTAACGATGAAACACAGAAATTGCATCGGAATTAAATAGAAAAGGCACAATGGCGACTTAAGTACAAGAAGACTGACTCTTCTTACTGTCTATGTTTTGAACCATTCCTGTGACACTAATTTTGGATTCCGATGCTTCACTTCAGGTTTACTGTATCCCTGTGGCCTTCTTATTGACGATGAAACACAGAAATTTCATCAGAATAATATACATAAGGCACAATGCCGACTTAAGTACAAGAAGACTGACTGTTCCCACTGTCTATGCTTTGAACCATTCCTGAGAGACTAGTTGAAGATTCCGATGCTTCACTTCAGGTTTACTGTATCCCTCTGACCTTCTTATTGACGATGAAACACTGAAATTGCACCGGAATTAAATAGAAAAGGCACAATGCCAACTTAAGTACAAGAAGACTGACTCTTCTTACTGTCTTTGTTTTGAACCATTCCTGTGAGACTAGTTATAGATTCCGATGCTTCACTTCAGGTTTACTGTATCCCTTGGATCTTCTTATTAACGATGAAACACATAAATTGCATCGGAATTAATAACAAAAGGCACAATGCCGACTTAAGTACAAGAAGACTGACTCTTCCTACTGTCTATGATTTGAACCATTTCTGTGACACTAGTTATAGATTCCGATGCTTCACTTCAGGTTTACTGTATCCCTATGACTTTCGTATTGACGATGAAACACAGATATTGCATCGGAATTAAATAAAAAAGGCACAATGCCGACTTAAGTACAAGAAGACTGACTCTTCTTACTGTCTTTGTTTTGAACCATTCCTGTGACACTAGTTATAGCTTCCGATGCTTCACTCCAGGTTTAGTGTATCCCTTGGACCTTCTTATTGAAGATGAAACACAGAAATTGCATCGGAATTAAATAGAAAAGGCACTATGCCGACTTAAGTACAAGATGACTGACTCTTCTTACTGACTATGTTTTGAACAATTCCTGTGTCACTAGTTATAGATTCCGATGCTTGACTTCAGGTTTACTGTATCCCTTGGACCTTCTTATTGACGATGAAACACAGAAATTGCATCGGAATTAAATACAAAAGGCACAATGCCGACTTAAGTACAAGAAGACTGACTCTTCCTACTGTCTATGTTTTGAACCATTACTGTGACACTTGTTATAGATTCCGATGCTTCACTTCAGGTTTACTGTATCCCTCTGACTTTCGTATTGACGATGAAACACAGAAATTGCACCGGAATTAAATACAAAAGGCACAATGCCGACTTAAGGACAAGAAGACTGACTCTTCTTACTGTCTATGTTTTGAACCATTCCTGTGACATTAGTTATAGATTCCGATGCTTCACTTTCGGTTTACTGTATCCCTCTGACTTTCTTATTGACGATGAAACACAGAAATTGCACCGGAATTAAATACAAAAGGCACAATGACGACTTAAGGACAAGAAGACTGACTAGTCTTACTGACTATGTTTTGAACCATTCCTGTGACACTAGTTATAGATTCCGATGCTTCACTCCAGGTTTAGTGTATCCCTTGGACCTTCTTATTGACGATGAAACACAGAAATTGCATCGGAATTCAATACAAAAGGCACAATGCCGACTTAAGTACAAGAAGACTGACTCTTCTTACTGTCTATGTTTTGAACCATTCCTGTGACACTAATTTTGGATTCCGATGCTTCACTTCAGGTTTACTGTATCCCTCTGGCCTTCTTATTGACGATGAAACACAGAAATTTCTTCGGAATTAAATACATAAGGCACAATGCCGACTTAAGTACAAGAAGACTGACTGTTCCCACTGTCTATGCTTTGAACCATTCCTGAGACACTAGTTGAAGATTCCGATGCTTCACTTCAGGTTTACTGTATCCCTCTGACCTTCTTATTGACGATGAAATACTGAAATTGCACCGGAATTAAATAGAAAAGGCACAATGCCGACTTAAGTACAAGAAGACTGACTCTTCTTACTGTCTTTGTTTTGAACCATTCCTGTGACACTAGTTATAGATTCCGATGCTTCACTTCAGGTTTACTGTATCCCTTGGATCTTCTTATTAACGATGAAACAAATTAATTGCATCGGAATTAATAACAAAAGGCACAATGCCGACTTAAGTACAAGAAGACTGACTCTTCCTACTGTCTATGATTTGAACCATTTCTGTGACACTAGTTATAGATTCCGATGCTTCACTTCAGGTTTACTGTATCCCTCTGACTTTCGTATTGACGATGAAACACAGATATTGCATCGGAATTAAATAAAAAAGGCACAATGCCGACTTAAGTACAAGAAGACTGACTCTTCTTACTGTCTTTGTTTTGAACCATTCCTGTGACACTAGTTATAGCTTCCGATGCTTCACTCCAGGTTTAGTGTATCCCTTGGACCTTCTTATTGAAGATGAAACACAGAAATTGCATCGGAATTAAATAGAAAAGGCACTATGCCGACTTAAGTACAAGATGACTGACTCTTCTTACTGACTATGTTTTGAACAATTCCTGTGTCACTAGTTATAGATTCCGATGCTTGACTTCAGGTTTACTGTATCCCTTGGACCTTCTTATTGACGATGAAACACAGAAATTGCATCGGAATTAAATACAAAAGGCACAATGCCGACTTAAGTACAAGAAGACTGACTCTTCCTACTGTCTATGTTTTGAACAATTCCTGTGACACTAGCTATAGATTCCGATGCTTCACTTGAGGTTTACTGTATGCCTTGGGCCTTCTTATTGACGATGAAATTCAGAAATTGCATCGGAATTAAATACAAAAGGCACAATGCCGACTATAGTACAAGAAGACTGACTCTTCTAACTGACTATAGTTTGAACCATTCCTGTGACACTAGTTATAGATTCCGATGCTTCACTTCATGTTTACTGTATCCCTTGGACATTCTTATTAACGATGAAACACATAAATTGCATCGGAATTAATTACAAAAGGCACAATGCTGACTTAAGTACCAGAAGACTGACTCTTCCTACTGTCTATGATTTGAATCATTCCTGTGACACTAGTTATAGATTCCGATGCTTCACTTCAGGTTTACTGTATCCCTCTGACTCTCGTATTGACGATGAAACACAGAAATTGCACCGGAATTAAATAAAAAAGGCACAATGCCGACTTAAGGACAAGAAGACTGACTCTTCTTACTGGCTATGTTTTGAACCATTCCTGTGACACTAGATATACATTCCGATGCTTCACTTTAGGTTTACTGTATCCCTCTGAGTTTCTTATTGACGATGAAAGACAGAAATTGGACCGGAATTAAATACAAAAGGCACAATGACGACTTAAGTACAAGAAGACTGACTGTTCCCACTGTCTACGATTTGAACCATTCCTGAGACACTAGTTGAAGATTCCGATGCTTCACTTCAGGTTTACTGTATCCGTCACCTTCTTATTGACGATGAAACACTGAAATTGCACCGGAATTAAATACAAAAGGCACAATGCTGACTTAAGTACAAGAAGCCAGACTCTTCTTACTGTCTATGTTTTGAACCATTCCTGTGACACTAGCTATAGATTCCGATGCTTCACTTCATTCTTACTGTATGCCTATGACCTTACTGACGGTGAAACACAGAAATTGCATCGGAATTAAATACAAAAGGCACAATACCGACTTAAGTACAAGAAGACTGACTCTTCTTACTGTCTATGTTTTGAACCACTCCTGTGAGACTAGATATAGATTCCGATGCTTCACTTCAGGTTTACTGTATCATGTGGACCTTCTTATTGACGATGAAACACAGAAATTACATCGGAATTAAATACAAAATGCACAATGCCGACTTAAGTACAAAAAGACTGACTAATCTTACTGTCTATGTTTTGAACCATTTCTGTGACACTAGTTATAGATTCCGATGCTTCACTTCAGGTTTACTGTTTACCTTGGTCCTTCTTATTAACGATGAAACAATGAAATTGCATCGGAATTAAATACAAAAGGCACAATGCCGACTTAAGTACATGAAGACTGATTCTTCTTACTGACTATGTTTTGAACCATTCCTGTGACACTAGTTATAGATTCCGATGATCTCCTTCAGGTTTACTGTATCCCTTGCACCTTCTTATTGACGATGAAACACAGAAATTGCACCGGAATTAAATACAAAAGGCACAATGCCGACTTAAGGACAAGAAGACGACTGTTCTTACTGACTATGTTTTGAACCATTCCTGTGACACTAGTTATAGATTCCGATGCTTCACTTCAGATTTACTGTATCCCTCTGACCTTCTTATTGACGATGAAACACGGAAATTGCCTCGGAATTAAATAGAAAAGGCACAATGCCGACTTTAGTACAAGAAGACTGACTTTTCTTACTGTCTATGTTTTGAACCACTCCTGAGACACTAGTTGAAGATTCCGATGCTTCACTTCAGGTTTACTGTATCCCTCTGACCTTCTTATTGACGATGAAACACAGAAATTGCACCGGAATAAAATACAAAAGGCACAATGCCGACTTAAGTACAAGAAGACAGACTCTTCTTACTGTCTATGTTTTGAACCATTCCATTGACACTAGTTATAGATTCCGATGCTTCACTTCAGGTGTACTGTATCCCTTGGACCTTATTATTGACGACAATACACTGAAATTGCATCGGAATTAAATAGAAAAGGCACAATGCCGACTTAAGTACAAGAAGACTGACTCCTCTTACTGTCTATGTTTTGAACCATTCCTGTGACACTAATTATAGCTTCCGATGCTTCAGGTTTAGTGTATCCCTTGGACCTTCTTATAGACGATGAAACACAGAAATTGCTTCGGAATTAAATACATAAGGCACAATGCCGACATAAGTACAAGAAGACTGACTCTTCTTACTGACTATGTTTGAACCATTCCTGTGTCACTAGTTATAGATTCCGATGCTTGACTTCAGGTTTACTGTATCCCTTGGACCTTCTTATTGACGATGAAACACAGAAATTGCATCGGAATTAAATACAAAATGCACAATGCCGACTTAAGTACAAGAAGACTGACTCTTCCTACTGTCTACGTTTTGAACGATTCCTGTGACACTAGCTATAGATTCCGATGCTTCACTTCATTTTTACTGTATCCCTCTGACCTTATTGACGATGAAACACAGAAATTGCGACGGAATTAAATACAAAAGGCACAATACCGACTTAAGTACAAGAATACTGATTCTTCTTACTGTCTATGTTTTGAACCACTCCTTTGACACTAGATATAGATTCCAATGCTTCACGTCAGGTTTACTCTATCATTTGGACCTTCTTATTGGCGATGAAACACAGAAATTACAACGGAATTAAATACAAAAGTCACAATGCCGACTTAAGTACAAAAAGACTGACTCTTCTTATTGACTATGTTTTGCACGAATCCTGTGACACTGGTTATAGATTCCGATGCTTCACTTCAGGTTTACTGTATCCCTCTGACCTTCTTATTGACGATGAAACACAGAAATTGCATCGGAATTAAATTGAAAAGGCACAATGCCGACTTAAGTACAAGAAGACTGACTCTTCTTACTGTCTATGCTTTGAACCATTCCTGTGACACTAGTTACAGATTCCGATGCTTGACATCAGGTTTACTGTATCCCTTGGACCTTCTTATTGACGATGAAACGCAGAAATAGCATCGGAATGTAATACAAAAGGCACAATGCCGACTCAAGTACAAGAAGAATGACTCTTCTGACTGTCTATGTAGTGAACCATTCCTATGCCACTAGTTATAGATTCCGATGCCTCACTTCAGGTTTACTGTATCGGTCTGACATTCTTATTGACGATGAAACACAGAAATTGGATCGGAATTAAATACAAAATGCACAATGCCGACTTAAGTACATGAAACCTGAATCATCTTACTGTCTATGTTTTGAACCATTTCTGTGACACTAGTCATAGATTCCGATGCTTCACTTCAGGGTTACTGTATCCCTCTGACCTTCTTATTGACGATGAAACACAGAAATTGCATCGGAATTAAATACAAAAGGCACAATGCCGACTTAAGTACAAGAAGACTGACTATTCTTTCTGTCTATTTTTTCAACCATTCCTGTGACACTAGTTATGGATTCCGATGCTTCACTTCAGGTTTACTGTATCCCTTGGACCCTCTTATTGACGATGGTACACAGAAATTGCCTCGGAATTAAATACAAAAAGCAAAATGCCGACTTACGTACAAGAAGACTGACCCTACTTACTGTCTATGTTTGAAACATTCCTTTGACACTAGATATAGATTCCGATGCCTCACTTCAGGTTTACTGTATCCCTTGGACCTTCTTATTAACGATGAAACAATGAAATTGCATCGGAATTAAATACAAAAGGCACAATGCCGACTTATGTTCATGAAGACTGATTCTTCTTGCTGACTATGTATTGAACCATTCCTGTGACACTAGTTTTAGATTCCGATGCTTCACTTCAGGTTTACTGTATCCCTTGGACCTTCTTATTGACGATGAAACACAGAAATTGCATCGGAAATAAATACAAAAGGCACAATGCCGACTTAAGTACAAGAAGGCTGACTCTTCTTACTGTCTACGTTTTGAACCATTCCTGGGACATTAGTTATAGATTCCGATGCTTCACTCCAGGTTTACTGTATCCCTCTGACCTTCTTATTGAGGATGAAACACAGAAATTGGATCGGAATTAAATAGAAAAGGCACAATGCCGACTTAAGTACAAGAAGACTGACTCTTCTTACTGTCTATGTTTTGAATCATTCCTGTGACACTAGTTACTGATTCCGATGCTTGACTTCAGGTTTACTGTATCCCTCTGACCTCCTTATTGACGATGAAACACCGAAATTGGATCAAAATTAAATAGAAAAGGCACAATGCCGACTTCAGTGCAAGAAGACTGACTCTTCTTACTGTCTATGTTTTTAACCATTTCTGTGACACTAGCTATAGATTCCGATGCTTCACTTCATTTTTACTGTATCCCTCTGACCTTATTGACGATGAAACACAGAAATTGCGACGGAATTAAATACAAAAGGCACAATACCGACTTAAGTACAAGAATACTGATTCTTCTTACTGTCTATGTTTTGAACCACTCCTTTGACACTAGATATAGATTCCAATGCTTCACGTCAGGTTTACTCTATCATTTGGACCTTCTTATTGGCGATGAAACACAGAAATTACATCGGAATTAAATACAAAAGTCACAATGCCGACTTAAGTACAAAAAGACTGACTCTTCTTATTGACTATGTTTTGCACCAATCCTGTGACACTGGTTATAGATTCCGATGCTTCACTTCAGGTTTACTGTATCCCTCTGACCTTCTTATTGACGATGAAACACAGAAATTGCATCGGAATTAAATTGAAAAGGCACAATGCCGACTTAAGTACAAGAAGACTGACTCTTCTTACTGTCTATGCTTTGAACCATTCCTGTGACACTAGTTACAGATTCCGATGCTTGACTTCAGGTTTACTGTATCCCTTGGACCTTCTTATTGACGATGAAACGCAGAAATAGCATCGGAATGTAATACAAAAGGCACAATGCCGACTCAAGTACAAGAAGAATGACTCTTCTGACTGTCTATGTAGTGAACCATTCCTGTGCCACTAGTTATAGATTCCGATGCCTCACTTCAGGTTTACTGTATCGGTCTGACATTCTTATTGACGATGAAACACAGAAATTGGATCGGAATTAAATACAAAATGCACAATGCCGACTTAAGTACATGAAACCTGACCCATCTTACTGTCTATGTTTTGAACCATTTCTGTGACACTAGTCATAGATTCCGATGCTTCACTTCAGGGTTACTGTATCCCTCTGACCTTCTTATTGACGATGAAACACAGAAATTGCATCGGAATTAAATACAATAGGCACAATGCCGACTTAAGTACAAGAAGACTGACTATTCTTTCTGTCTATTTTTTCAACCATTCCTGTGACACTAGTTATGGATTCCGATGCTTCACTTCAGGGTTACTGTATCCCTTGGACCCTCTTATTGACGATGGTACACAGAAATTGCCTCGGAATTAAATACAAAAAGCAAAATGCCGACTTACGTACAAGAAGACTGACCCTACTTACTGTCTATGTTTGAAACATTCCTTTGACACTAGTTATAGATTCCGATGCCTCACTTCAGGTTTACTGTATCCCTTGGACCTTCTTATTAACGATGAAACAATGAAATTGCATCGGAATTAAATACAAAAGGCACAATGCCGACTTATGTTCATGAAGACTGATTCTTCTTGCTGACTATGTATTGAACCATTCCTGTGACACTAGTTATAGATTCCGATGCGTCACTTCAGGTTTACTGTATCCCTTGGACCTTCTTATTGACGATGAAACACAGAAATTGCATCGGAAATAAATACAAAAGGCACAATGCCGACTTAAGTACAAGAAGGCTGACTCTTCTTACTGTCTACGTTTTGAACCATTCCTGGGACATTAGTTATAGATTCCGATGCTTCACTCCAGGTTTACTGTATCCCTCTGACCTACTTATTGAGGATGAAACACAGAAATTGGATCGGAATTAAATAGAAAAGGCACAATGCCGACTTAAGTACAAGAAGACTGACTCTTCTTACTGTCTATGTTTTGAACCATTCCTGTGACACTAGTTACTGATTCCGATGCTTGACTTCAGGTTTACTGTATCCCTCTGACCTTCTTATTGACGATGAAACACCGAAATTGGATCAAAATTAAATAGAAAAGGCACAATGCCGACTTCAGTGCAAGAAGACTGACTCTTCTTACTGTCTATGTTTTTAACCATTCCTGTGACACTAGTTATAGATTCCGATGCTTGACTTCAGGTTTACTGTTTCCCTCTGACCTTCTTATTGACGATGAATCACAGAAATTGGATCGGAATTAAATACAAAAGGCACAATGCCGACTTAAGTACAAGAAGACAGACTCTTCTTACTGTCTAAATTTTGAACCATTCCATTGACACTAGTTATAGATTACGATGCTTCACTCCAGGTTTACTGTATCCCTTGGACCTTCTTATTGACGATGAAACACAGAAATTGCATCGGAATTAAATACAAAAGGCACAATGCCGACTTAAGTACAAGAAGACTGACTCTTCCTAATGTCTATGTTTTGAACAATTCCTGTGACACTAGCTATAGATTCCGATGCTTCACTTGAGGTTTACTGTATCCCTTGGGCCTTCTTATTGACGATGAAATTCAGAAATTGCATCGGAATTAAATACAAAAGGCACAATGCCGACTATAGTACAAGAAGACTGACTTTTCCCACTGACTATAGTTTGAACCATTCCTGTGACACTAGTTATAGATTCCGATGCTTCACTTCATGTTTACTGTATCCCTTGGACATTCTTATTAACGATGAAACACATAAATTGCATCGGAATTAATTACAAAAGGCATAATGCCGACTTAAGTACAAGAAGACTGACTCTTCCTACTGTCTATGATTTGAATCATTCCTGTGACACTAGTTATAGATTCCGATGCTTCACTTCAGGTTTACTGTATCCCTCTGACTCTCGTATTGACGATGAAACACAGAAATTGCACCGGAATTAAATAAAAAAGGCACAATGCCGACTTAAGGACAAGAAGACTGACTCTTCTTACTGTCTATGTTTTGAATCATTCCTGTGACACTAGTTATAGATTCCGATGCTTCACTCCAGGTTTACTGTATCCCTTGGACCTTCTTATTGACGATGAAAGACCGAAATTGCATTGGAATTAAATACAAAAGGCACAATGCCGACTTAAGTACATGAGGACTGACTCTCCTTACTGACTATGCTTTGAATCATTCCTGTGACACTAGTTATAGATTCCGATGTTTCACTTCAGGTTTACTGTATCCCTTGGACCATCTTATTAACGATGAAAAACATAAATTGCATCGGAAGTAAATTCAAAAGGCACAATGCCGACTTAAGTACAAGAAGACTGACTCTTCCTACTGTCTATGTTTTGAACCATTACTGTGACACTTGTTATAGATTCCGATGCTTCACTTCAGGTTTACTGTATCCCTCTGACTTTCGTATTGACGATGAAACACAGAAATTGCACCGGAATTAAATACAAAAGGCACAATGCCGACTTAAGGACAAGAAGACTGACTCTTCTTACTGTCTATGTTTTGAACCATTCCTGTGACACTAGTTATAGATTCCGATGCTTCACTTTCGGTTTACTGTATCCCTCTGACTTTCTTATTGACGATGAAACACAGAAATTGCACCGGAATTAAATACAAAAGGCACAATGACGACTTAAGGACAAGAAGACTGACTAGTCTTACTGACTATGTTTTGAACCATTCCTGTGACACTAGTTATAGATTCCGATGCTTCACTCCAGGTTTAGTGTATCCCTTGGACCTTCTTATTGACGATGAAACACAGAAATTGCATCGGAAATCAATACAAAAGGCACAATGCCGACTTAAGTACAAGAAGACTGACTCTACTTACTGTCTATGTTTTGAACCATTCCTGTGACACTAATTTTGGATTCCGATGCTTCACTTCAGGTTTACTGTATCCCTCTGGCCTTCTTATTGACGATGAAACACAGAAATTTCATCGGAATTAAATACATAAGGCACAATGCCGACTTAAGTACAAGAAGACTGACTGTTCCCACTGTCTATGCTTTGAACCATTCCTGAGACACTAGTTGAAGATTCCGATGCTTCACTTCAGGTTTACTGTATCCCTCTGACCTTCTTATTGACGATGAAACACTGAAATTGCACCGGAATTAAATAGAAAAGGCACAATGCCGACTTAAGTACAAGAAGTCTGACTCTTCTTACTGTCTTTGTTTTGAACCATTCCTGTGACACTAGTTATAGATTGCGATGCTTCACTTCAGGTTTACTGTATCCCTTGGATCTTCTTATTAACGATGAAACACATAAATTGCATCGGAATTAATAACAAAAGGCACAATGCCGACTTAAGTACAAGAAGACTGACTCTTCCTACTGTCTATGATTTGAACCATTTCTGTGACACTAGTTATAGATTCCGATGCTTCACTTCTGGTTTACTGTATCCCTCTGACTTTCGTATTGACGATGAAACACAGATATTGCATCGGAATTAAATAAAAAAGGCACAATGCCGACTTAAGTACAAGAAGACTGACTCTTCTTACTGTCTTTGTTTTGAACCATTCCTGTGACACTAGTTATAGCTTCCGATGCTTCACTCCAGGTTTAGTGTATCCCTTGGACCTTCTTATTGAAGATGAAACACAGAAATTGCATCGGAAGTAAATAGAAAAGGCACTATGCCGACTTAAGTACAAGATGACTGACTCTTCTTACTGACTATGTTTTGAACAATTCCTGTGTCACTAGTTATAGATTCCGATGCTTGACTTCAGGTTTACTGTATCCGTTGGACCTTCTTATTGACGATGAAACACAGAAATTGCATCGGAATTAAATACAAAAGGCACAATGCCGACTTAAGTACAAGAAGACTGACTCTTCCTACTGTCTATGTTTTGAACAATTCCTGTGACACTAGCTATAGATTCCGATGCTTCACTTGAGGTTTACTGTATCCCTTGGGCCTTCTTATTGACGATGAAATTCAGAAATTGCATCGGAATTAAATACAAAAGGCACAATGCCGACTATAGTACAAGAAGACTGACTCTTCTCACTGACTATAGTTTGAACCATTCCTGTGACACTAGTTATAGATTCCGATGCTTCACTTCATGTTTACTGTATCCCTTGGACATTCTTATTAACGATGAAACACATAAATTGCATCGGAATTAATTACAAAAGGCACAATGCCGACTTAAGTACAAGAAGACTGACTCTTCCTACTGTCTATGATTTGAATCATTCCTGTGACACTAGTTATAGATTCCGATGCTTCACTTCAGGTTTACTGTATCCCTCTGACTCTCGTATTGACGATGAAACACTGAAATTGCACCGGAATTAAATAAAAAAGCACAATGCCGACTTAAGGACAAGAAGACTGACTCTTCTTACTGTCTATGTTTTGAACCATTCCTGTGACACTAGATATACATTCCGATGCTTCACTTTAGGTTTACTGTATACCTCTGAGTTTCTTATTGACGATGAAAGACAGAAATTGGACCGGAATTAAATACAAAAGGCACAATGACGACTTAAGTACAAGAAGACTGACTGTTCCCACTGTCTACGTTTTGAACCATTCCTGAGACACTAGTTGAAGATTCCGATGCTTCACTTCAGGTTTACTGTATCCGTCACCTTCTTATTGACGATGAAACACTGAAATTGCACCGGAATTAAATACAAAAGGCACAATGCTGACTTAAGTACAAGAAGCCAGACTCTTCTTACTGTCTATGTTTTGAACCATTCCTGTGACACTAGCTATAGATTCCGATGCTTCACTTCATTCTTACTGTATGCCTATGACCTTACTGACGGTGAAACACAGAAATTGCATCGGAATTAAATACAAAAGGCACAATACCGACTTAAGTACAAGAAGACTGACTCTTCTTACTGTCTATGTTTTGAACCACTCCTGTGAGACTAGATATAGATTCCGATGCTTCACTTCAGGTTTACTGTATCATGTGGACCTTCTTATTGACGATGAAACACAGAAATTACATCGGAATTAAATACAAAATGCACAATGCCGACTTAAGTACAAAAAGACTGACTCTTCTTACTGACTATGTTTTGAACCATTCCTGTGACACTAGCTATAGATTCCGATGCTTCACTTCATTTTTACTGTATGCCTCTGACCTTATTGACGATGAAACACAGAAATTGCATCGGAATTTAATACACAAGGCACAATGCCGACTCAAGTACAAGAAGACTGACTCTTCTGACTGTCTATGTTGTGAACCATTCATGTGACACTAGTTATAGTTTCCGATGCCGCACATCAGGTTTACTGTATCGGTCTGACCTTCTTATTGACGATGAAACACAGAAATTGCATCGGAATTAAATACAAAATGCACAATGCCGACTTAAGTACATGAAGACTGACTAATCTTACTGTCTATGTTTTGAACCATTTCTGTGGCACTAGTTATAGATTCCGATGCTTCACTTCAGGTTTACTGTTTACCTTGGTCCTTCTTATTAACGATGAAACAATGAAATTGCATCGGAATTAAATACAAAAGGCACAATGCCGACTTAAGTACATGAAGACTGATTCTTCTTACTTACTATGTTTAGAACCATTCCTGTGACACTAGTTATAGATTCCGATGATCTCCTTCAGGTTTACTGTATCCCTTGCACCTTCTTATTGACGATGAAGCACAGAAATTGCACCGGAATTAAATACAAAAGGCACAATGCCGACTTAAGGACAAGAAGACGACTGTTCTTACTGACTATGTTTTGAGCCATTCCTGTGACACTAGTTATAGATTCCGATGCTTCACTTCAGGTTTACTGTATCCCTCTGACCTTCTTAATGACGATGAAACACGGAAATTGCCTCGGAATTAAATAGAAAAGGCACAATGCCGACTTTAGTACAAGAAGACTGACTTTTCTTACTGTCTATGTTTTGAACCACTCCTGAGACACTAGTTGAAGATTCCGATGCTTCACTTCAGGATTACTGTATCCCTCTGACCTTCTTATTGACGATGAAACACAGAAATAGCACCGGAATAAAATACAAAAGGCACAATGCCGACTTAAGTACAAGAAGACAGACTCTTCTTACTGTCTATGTTTTGAACCATTCCATTGACACTAGTTATAGATTCCGATGCTTCACTTCAGGTGTACTGTATCCCTTGGACCTTATTATTGACGACAATACACAGAAATTGCATCGGAATTAAATAGAAAAGGCACAATGCCGACTTAAGTACAAGAAGACTGGCTCCTCTTACTGTCTATGTTTTGAACCATTCCTGTGACACTAATTATAGCTTCCGATGCTTCAGGTTTAGTGTATCCCTTGGACCTTCATATAGACGATGAAACACAGAAATTGCTTCGGAATTAAATACATAAGGCACAATGCCGACATAAGTACAAGAAGACTGACTCTTCTTACTGACTATGTTTGAACCATTCCTGTGTCACTAGTTATAGATTCCGATGCTTGACTTCAGGTTTACTGTATCCCTTGGACCTTCTTATTGACGATGAAACACAGAAATTGCATCGGAATTAAATACAAAATGCACAATGACGACTTAAGTACAATAAGACTGACTCTTCCTACTGTCTACGTTTTGAACGATTCCTGTGACACTAGCTATAGATTCCGATGCTTCACTTCATTTTTACTGTATCCCTCTGACCTTATTGACGATGAAACACAGAAATTGCGACGGAATTAAATACAAAAGGCACAATACCGACTTAAGTACAAGAATACTGATTCTTCTTACTGTCTATGTTTTGAACCACTCCTTTGACACTAGATATAGATTCCAATGCTTCACGTCAGGTTTACTCTATCATTTGGACCTTCTTATTGGCGATGAAACACAGAAATTACATCGGAATTAAATACAAAAGTCACAATGCCGACTTAAGTACAAAAAGACTGACTCTTCTTATTGACTATGTTTTGCACCAATCCTGTGACACTGGTTATAGATTCCGATGCTTCACTTCAGGTTTACTGTATCCCTCTGACCTTCTTATTGACGATGAAACACAGAAATTGCATCGGAATTAAATTGAAAAGGCACAATGCCGACTTAAGTACAAGAAGACTGACTCTTCTTACTGTCTATGCTTTGAACCATTCCTGTGACACTAGTTACAGATTCCGATGCTTGACTTCAGGTTTACTGTATCCCTTGGACCTTCTTATTGACGATGAAACGCAGAAATAGCATCGGAATGTAATACAAAAGGCACAATGCCGACTCAAGTACAAGAAGAATGACTCTTCTGACTGTCTATGTAGTGAACCATTCCTGTGCCACTAGTTATAGATTCCGATGCCTCACTTCAGGTTTACTGTATCGGTCTGACATTCTTATTGACGATAAAACACAGAAATTGGATCGGAATTAAATACAAAATGCACAATGCCGACTTAAGTACATGAAACCTGACTCATCTTACTGTCTATGTTTTGAACCATTTCTGTGACACTAGTCATAGATTCCGATGCTTCACTTCAGGGTTACTGTATCCCTCTGACCTTCTTATTGACGATGAAACACAGAAATTGCATCGGAATTAAATACAAAAGGCACTATGCCGACTTAAGTACAAGAAGACTGACTATTCTTTCTGTCTATTTTTTCAACCATTCCTGTGACACTAGTTATGGATTCCGATGCTTCACTTCAGGTTTACTGTATCCCTTGGACCCTCTTATTGACGATGGTACACAGAAATTGCACCGGAATTAAATACAAAAAGCAAAATGCCGACTTACGTACAAGAAGACTGACCCTACTTACTGTCTATGTTTGAAACATTCCTTCGACACTAGTTATAGATTCCGATGCCTCACTTCAGGTTTACTGTATCCCTTGGACCTTCTTATTAACGATGAAACAATGAAATTGCATCGGAATTAAATACAAAAGGCACAATGCCGACTTATGTTCATGAAGACTGATTCTTCTTGCTGACTATGTATTGAACCATTCCTGTGACACTAGTTATAGATTCCGATGCTTCACTTCAGGTTTACTGTATCCCTTGGACCTTCTTATTGACGATGAAACACAGAAATTGCATCGGAAATAAATACAAAAGGCACAATGCCGACTTAAGTACAAGAAGGCTGACTCTTCTTACTGTCTACGTTTTAAACCATTCCTGGGACATTAGTTATAGATTCCGATGCTTCACTCCAGGTTTACTGTATCCCTCTGATCTTCTTATTGAGGATGAAACACAGAAATTGGATCGGAATTAAATAGAAAAGGCACAATGCCGACTTAAGTACAAGAAGACTGACTCTTCTTACTGTCTATGTTTTGAACCATTCCTGTGACACTAGTTACTGATTCCGATGCTTGACTTCAGGTTTACTGTATCCCTCTGACCTTCTTATTGACGATGAAACACAGAAATTGGATCAAAATTAAATAGAAAAGGCACAATGCCGACTTCAGTGCAAGAAGACTGACTCTTCTTACTGTCTATGTTTTTAACCATTCCTGTGACACAAGTCATAGATTCCGATGCTTGACTTCAGGTTTACTGTTTCCCTCTGACCTTCTTATTGACGATGAATCACAGAAATTGGATCGGAATTAAATACAAAAGGCACAATGCCGACTTAAGTACAAGAAGACAGACTCTTCTTACTGTCTAAATTTTGAACCATTCCATTGACACTAGTTATAGATTACGATGCTTCACTCCAGGTTTACTGTATCCCTTGGACCTTCTTATTGACGATGAAACACAGAAATTGCATCGGAATTAAATACAAAAGGCACAATGCCGACTTAAGTACAAGAAGGCTGACTCTTCTTACTGTCTATGTTTTGAACCATTCCTGTGACTCAAGTTATAGATTCCAATGCTTCACTCCAGGTTTACTGTATCCCTTGCACCTTCTTATTGACGATGAAACACAGGAATTGCATCGGAATTAAATACAAAAGGCACAATGACTACTTAAGTACAAGAAGACTGACTCTTCTTACTGTCTATGCTTTGAACCATTCCTGTGACACTAGTTATAGATTCCGATGCTTCACTTTCGGTTTACTGTATCCCTCTGACATTCTTATTGACGATGAAACACAGAAATTGCACCGGAATTAAATACAAAAGGCACAATGCCGACTTAAGGACAAGAAGACTGACTCGTCTTACTGACTATGTTTTGAACCATTCCTGTGACACTAGTTATAGATTCCGATGCTTCACTCCAGGTTTAGTGTATCCCTTGGACCTTCTTATTGACGATGAAACACAGAAATTGCATCGGAATTAAATAGAAAAGGCACAATGCCGACTTAAGTACATGAAGTCTGACTCTTCTTACTGTCTATGTTTTGAACCATTCCTGTGACACTAGTTATAGCTTCCGATGCTTCAGATTTAGTGTATTACTTGGACCTTCTTATAGACGATGAAACACAGAAATTGCTTCGGAATTAAATACATAAGGCACAATGCCGACATAAGTACAAGAAGACTGACTCTTCTTACTGACTATGATTTGAACCATTCCTGTGTCACTAGTTATAGATTCCGATGCTTGACTTCAGGTTTACTGTATCCCTTGGACCTTCTTATTGACGATGAAACACAGAAATTGTATCGGAATTAAATACAAAATGCAGAATGCCGACTAAAGTACAAGAAGACTGACTCTTCCTACTGTCTATGTTTTGAACGATTCCTGTGACACTAGCTATAGATTCCGATGCTTCACTTCATTTTTACTGTATCCCTCTGACCTTATTGACGATGAAACACAGAAATTGCAACGGAATTAAATACAAAAGGCACAATACCGACTTAAGTACAAGAATACTGATTCTTCTTACTGTCTATGTTTTGAACCACTCCTTTGACACTAAATATAGATTCCAATGCTTCACGTCAGGTTTACTCTATCATTTGGAACTTCTTATTGGCGACGAAACACAGAAATTACATCGGAATTAAATACAAAAGTCACAATGCCGACTTAAGTACAAAAAGACTGACTCTTCTTATTGACTATGTTTTGCACCATTCCTGTGACACTGGTTATAGATTCCGATGCTTCACTTCAGGTTTACTGTATCCCTCTGACCTTCTTATTGACGATGAAACACAGAAATTGCATCGGAATTAAATTGAAAATGCACAATGCCGACTTAAGTACAAGAAGACTGACTCTTCTTACTGTCTATGCTTTGAACCATTCCTGTGACACTAGTTACAGATTCCGATGCTTGACTTCAGGTTTACTGTATCCCTTGGACCTTCTTATTGACGATGAAACACAGAAATAGCATCGGAATGTAATACAAAAGGCACAATGCCGACTCAAGTACAAGAAGACTGACTCTTCTGACTGTCTATGTTGTGAACCATTCCTGTGACACTAGTTATAGATTCCGATGCCTCACTTCAGGTTTACTGTATCGGTCTGACATTCTTATTGACGATGAAACACAGAAATTGGATCGGAATTAAATACAAAATGCACAATGCCGACTTAAGTACATGAAGACTGACTCATCTTACTGTCTATGTTTTGAACCATTTCTGTGACACTAGTCATAGATTCCGATGCTTCACTGCAGGGTTACTGTATCCCTCTGACCTTCTTATTGACGATGAAACACAGAAATTGCATCCGAATTAAATACAAAAGGCACAATGCCGACTTAAGTACAAGAAGACTGACTATTCTTTCTGTCTATGTTTTCAACCATTCCTGTGACACTAGTTATGGATTCCGATGCTTCACTTCAGGTTTACTGTATCCCTTGGACCCTCTTATTGACGATGGTACACAGAAATTGCCTCGGAATTAAATACAAAAAGCAAAATGCCGACTTACGTACAAGAAGACTGACCCAACTTACTGTCTATGTTTGAAACATTCCTTTGACACTAGTTATAGATTCCGATGGCTCACTTCAGGTTTACTGTATCCCTTGGACCTTCTAATTAACGATGAAACAATGAAATTGCATCGGAATTAAATACAAAAGGCACAATGCCGACTTATGTTCATGAAGACTGATTCTTCTTGCTGACTATGTATTGAACCATTCCTGTGACACTAGTCATAGATTCCGATGCTTCACTTCAGGTTTACTGTATCCCTTGGACCTTCTTATTGACGATGAAACACAGAAATTGCATCGGAATTAAATACAAAAGGCACAATGCCGACTTAAGTACAAGAAGGCTGACTCTTCTTACTGTCTACGTTTTGAACCATTCCTGGGACACTAGTTATAGATTCCGATGCTTCACTCCAGGTTTACTGTATCCCTCTGACCTTCTTATTGAGGATGAAACACAGAAATTGGATCGGAATTAAATAGAAAAGGCACAATGCCGACTTAAGTTCAAGAAGACTGACTCTTCTTACTGTCTATGTTTTGAACCATTCCTGTGACACTAGTTACTGATTCCGATGCTTGACTTCAGGTTTACTGTATCCCTCTGACCTTCTTATTGACGATGAAACACAGAAATTGGATCGAAATTAAATAGAAAAGGCACAATGCCGACTTCAGTGCAAGAAGACTGACTCTTCTTACTGTCTATGTTTTGAACCATTCCTGTGACACTAGTTATAGATTCCGATGCTTGACTTCAGGTTTACTGTTTCCCTCTGACCTTCTTATTGACGATGAATCACAGAAATTGGATCGGAATTAAATACAAAAGGCACAATGCCGACTTAAGTACAAGAAGACAGACTCTTCTTACTGTCTAAATTTTGAACCATTCCATTGACACTAGTTATAGAGTACGATGCTTCCCTCCAGGTTTACTGTATCCCTTGGACCTTCTTATTGACGATGAAACACAGAAATTGCATCGGAATTAAATACAAAAGGCACAATGCCGACTTAAGTACAAGAAGGCTGACTCTTCTTACTGTCTATGTTTTGAACCATTCCTGTGACTCTAGTTATAGATTCCGATGCTTCACTCCAGGTCTACTGTATCCCTTGCACCTTCTTATTGACGATGAAACACAGGAATTGCATCGGAATTAAATACAAAAGGCACAATGACTACTTAAGTACAAGAAGACTGACTCTTCCTACTGTCTATGTTTTGAACCATTCCTGTGACACTAGCTATAGATTCCGATTCTTCACTTCATTTTTACTGTATCCGTCTGACCTTATTGACGATGAAACACAGAAATTGCATCGGAATTATATACAAAAAGCTCAATACCGACTTAAGTACAAGAAGACTGACTCTTCTTACTGTCTACGTTTGAACCACTCCTGTGACACTAGATATAGGTTCCGATGCTTCACTTCAGGTTTACTGTATTATTTGGACCTTCGTATTGACGATGAAACACAGAAATTACATCGGAATTAAATACAAAAGGCACAATGCCGACTTAAGTACAAAAAGACTGACCCTTCTTACTGACTATGTTTTGAACCATTCCTGTGACACTAGTTATGGATTCCGATGCTTCACTTCAGGTTTACTGTATCCCTCTGACCTTCTTATTGACGATGAAACACAGAAATTGGATCGGAATTAAATAGAAAATGCACAATGCCGACTTAAGTGCAAGAAGACTGACTCTTCTTACTGTCTATGTTTTGAACCATTCCTGTGACACTAGTTATAGATTCCGATGATTCACACCAGGTATACTGTATCCCTTGGACCTCCTTAATGACGATATAACACCGAAATTGCAACGGAATTAAATAGGAAAGGCACAGTGCCGACTTAGGTACAAGGAGACTGACTCTTGTTACTGACTATGTTTTGAACCATTCCTGTGACACTAGTTATGGATTCCGATGCTTCACTTCATTTTTACTGTATACCTTGGACCTACTTATTAACGATGAAACACAGAAATTGCATCGGAATTTAATACAAAAGGCACAATGCGGGCTCAAGTAGAAAAAGACTGACTCTTCTGAGTGTCTATGTTGTGAACCATTCCAGTGACACTAGTTATAGATTCCGATGCCTCACTTCAGGTTTACTGTATCGGTCTGACCTTCTTATTGACGATGAAATACAGAAATTGCATCCGAATTAAATACAAAATGCGCAATGCCGACTTATGTACATCAAGACTAATTCTTCTTACTGACTATGTTTTGAACCATTCCTGTGACACTAGCTATAGATTCCGATGCTTCACTTCAGGTTTACTGTATCCCTCTCACTTTCGTATTGACGATGAAACACAGAAATTGCACCGGAATTAAATACAAAAGGCACAATGCCGACTTAAGGACAAGAAGACTGACTCTTCTTACTGTCTATGCTTTGAACCATTCCTGTGACACTAGTTATAGATTCCGATGCTTCACTTTCGGTTTACTGTATCCCTCTGACTTTCTTATTGACGATGAAACACAGAAATTGCACCAGTATTAAATACAAAAGGCACAATGCCGACTTAAGGACAAGAAGACTGACTCGTCTTACTGACTATGTTTTGAACCATTCCTGTGACACTAGTTATAGATTCCGATGCTTCACTCCAGGTTTAGTGTATCCCTTGGACCTTCTTATTGACGATGAAACACAGAAATTGCATCGGAATTAAATAGACAAGGCACAATGCCGACTTAAGTACATGAAGACTGACTCTTCTTACTGACTATGTTTTGAACCATTCCTGTGACACTAGTTAAAGATTCCGATTCTTCACTTCAGGTTTACTGTATCCCTATGGCATTCTTATTGACGATGAAACAAAGAAATTGGATCGGAATTAAATAGAAAAGGCACAATGCCGACTTAAGTACAAGAAGACTGACTCTTCTTACTGTCTATGCTTTGAACCATTCCTGTGACTCTAGTTATAGATTCCGATGCTTGACTTCAGGTTTACTGTATCCCTTGGACCTTCTTATTGACGATGAAACACAGAAATAGCATCGGAATTTAATACAAAAGGCACAATGCCGACTCAAGTACAAGAAGACTGACTCTTCTGACTGTCTATGTTGTGAACCATTCCTGTGACACTAGTTATAGATTCCGATGCCTCACTTCAGGTTTACTGTATCGGTCTGACCTTCATATTGACGATGAAACACAGAAATTGCATCGGAATTAAACACAAAATGCACAATGCCGACTTAAGTACATGAAGACTGACTCATCTTACTGTCTATGTTTTGAACCATTTCTGTGACACTAGTTATAGATTCCGATGCTTCACTTCAGGGTTACTGTATCCCTCTGAAATTCTTATTGACAATGAAACACAGAAATTGCATCGGAATTAAATACAAAAGGCACAATGCCGACTTACGTACAAGAAAACTGACTGTTCTTTCCGTCTATGCTTTGAACCATTCCTGTGACACTATTTATGGATTCCGATGCTTCACTTCAGGTTTACTGTATCCCTTGAACCTTCTTATTGACGATGAAACACAGAAATTGCCTCGGAATTAAATACAAAAGGACAATGCCGATTAAAGTAGAAGAAGACTGACTCTTCCCACTGTCTATGTTTGAACCATTGCATTGACTCTAGTTATAGATTCCGATGCTTCATTTCAGGTTTACTGTTTCCCTTGGACCTTCTTATTAACGATGAAACAATGAAATTGCATCGGAATTAAATACAAAAGGCACAATGCCTCCTTAAGTACATGAAGACTGATTCTTCTTACTGACTATGTATTGAATCATTCCTGTGACACTAGTTATATATTCCGATGCTTCACTTTAGGTTTAATGTATCCCTTGGACCTTCTTATTGACGATGAAACACAGAAATTGCATCGGAATTAAATACAAAAGGCACAATGCCGACTTAAGTACAAGAAGGCTGACTCTTCTTACTGTCTATGTTTTGAACCATTCCTGTGACTCTAGTTATAGATTCCGATGCTTCACTCCAGGTTTACTGTATCCCTTGGACCTTCTTATTGACGATGAAACACAGGAATTGCATCGGAATTAAATACAAAAGGCACGATGACTACTTAAGTACAAGAAGACTGACTCTTCCTATTGTCTATGTTTTGAACCATTCCTGTGACACTAGCTATAGATTCCGATTCTTCACTTCATTTTTACTGTATCCGTCTGACCTTATTGACGATGAAACACAGAAATTGTATCGGAATTATATACAAAAGGCACAATACCGACTTAAGTACAAGAAGACTGACTCTTCTTACTGTCTATGTTTGAACCACTCGTGTGACACTAGATATAGGATCCGATGCTTCACTTCAGGTTTACTGTATAATTTGGACCTTCTTATTGACGATGAAACACAGAAATTACATCGGAATTAAATACAAAAGGCACAATGCCGACTTAAGAACAAAAAGACTGACTCTTCTTACTGACTATGTTGTGAACCATTCCTGTGACACTAGTTATAGATTCCGATGCTTCACTTCAGGTTTACTGTATCCCTCTGACCTTCTTATTGACGATGAAACACAGAAATTGGATCGGAATTAAATAGAAAATGCACAATGCCGACTTAAGTGCAAGAAGACTGACTCTTCTTACTGTCTACGTTTTGAACCATTCCTGTGACACTAGATATAGATTCCGATGATTCACACCAGGTATACTGTATGCCTTGGACCTTCTTAATGACGATGAAACACCGGAATTGCAACGGAATTAAATAGAAAAGGCACAATGCCGTCTTAGGTACAAGAAGACTGACTCTTGTTACTGACTATGTTTTGAACCATTCCTGTGACACTAGTTATGGATTCCGATGCTTCACTTCATTTTTACTGTATACCTTGGACCTTCTTATTAACGATGAAACACAGAAATTGCATCGGAATTTTATACAAAAAGCACAATGCCGACTCAAGTAGAAGAAGACTGACTCTTCTGAGCGTCTATGTTGTGAACCATTCCAGTGACACTAGTTATAGATTACGATGCCTCACTTCAGGTTTACTGTATCGGTCTGACCTTCTTATTGACGATGAAATACAGAAATTGCATCGGAATTAAATACAAAATGCACAATGCCGACTTAAGTACATGAAGACTGACTCATCTTACTGTCTATGTTTTGAAACATTTCTGTGACACTAGTTATGGATTCCATTGCTTCACTTCAGGTTTACTGTATCCCTCTGACTTTCGTATTGACGATGAAACACAGAAATTGCACCGGAATTAAATACAAAAGGCACAATACCGACTTAAGTACAAGAAGACTGACTCTTCTTACTGTCTATGTTTGAAACACTCCTGTGACACTAGATATATGATCCGATGCTTCACTTCAGGTTTACTGTATAATTTGGACCTTCTTGTTGACTATGAAACACAGAAATTACATCGGAATTAAATACAAAAGGCACAATGCCGACTTAAGTACAAAAAGACTGACTCTTCTTACTGACTATGTTTTGAACCATTCCTGTGACACTAGTTATAGATTCCGATGCTTCACTTCAGGTTTACTGTATCCCTTGGACCTTCTTATTGACGATGAAACACAGAAAATGCCTCGGAATTAAATACAAAAGGCACAATACCGACTTAAGTACAAGAAGACTGACTCTTCCTACTGCCTATGTTTGAACCATTCCATTGACACTAGTTATAGATTCCGATGCTCCACTTCAGGTTTACTGTTTGCCTTGGACCTTCATATTAACGATGAAACAATGAAATTGCATCGCAATTAAATACAAAAGGCACAATGCCGACTTAAGTACATCAAGACTGATTCTTCTTACTGACTATGTTTTGAACCATTCCTGTGACACTAGCTGTAGATTCCGAGGCTTCACTTCAGGTTTACTGTATCCCTCTGACTTTCGTATTGACGATGAAACACAGAAATTGCACCGGAATTAAATACAAAAGGCACAATGCCGACTTAAGGACAAGAAGACTGACTCTTCTTACGGTCTATGTTTTGAACCATTCCTGTGACACTAGTTATAGATTCCGATGCTTCACTTTCGGTTTACTGTATCCCTCTGACTTTCTTATTGACGATGAAACACAGAAATTGCACCGGAATTAAATACAAAAGGCACAATGCCGACTTAAGGACAAGAAGACTGACTCGTCTTACTGACTATGTTTTGAACCATTCCTGTGACACTAGTTATAGATTCCGATGCTTCACTCCTGGTTTAGTGTATCCCTTGGACCTTCTTATTGACGATGAAACACAGAAATTGCATCGGAATTAAATAGAAAAGGCACAATGCCGACTTAAGTACATGATGACTGATGCCTCTTACTGTCTATGTTTTGAACCATTCCTGTGACACTAATTTTGGATTCCGATGCTTCACTTCAGGTTTACTGTATCCCTCTGACCTTCTTATTGACGATGAAACACACAAATTGCATCGTAATTAAATACATAAGGCACAATGCCGACTTAAGTACAAGAAGACTGACTGTTCCCACTGTCTATGCTTTGAACCATTCCTGAGACACTAATTGAAGATTCCGATGCTTCACTTCAGGTTTACTGTATCCCTCTGACCTTCTTATTGACGATGAAACACTGAAATTGCACCGGAATAAAATACAAAAGGCACAATGCCGACATAAGTACAAGAAGACAGACTCTTCTTACTGTCTATGTTTTGAACCATTCCATTGACACTAGTTATAGATTCCGATGCATCACTCCAGGTTTACTGTGTCCCTAGGACCTTCTTATTGACGATAATACACTGAAATTGCATCGGAATTAAATACAAAAGGCACAATGCCGACTATAGTACAAGAAGACTGACTCTTCTCACTGACTATGTTTTGAAACATTTCTGTGACACTAGTTATAGATTCCGATGCTTCACTTCAGGTTTACTGTATCCCTTGGACCTTCTTATTAACGATGAAACACATACATTGCATCGGAATTAATTACAAAAGGCACAATGCCGACTATAGTACAAGAAGACTGACTCTTCCTACTGTCTATGATTTGAATCATTCCTGTGACACTAGTTATAGATTCCGATGCTTCACATCAGGTTTACTGTATCCCTCTGACTTTCGTATTGACGATGAAACACAGAAATTGCACCGGAATTAAATAAAAAAGGCACAATGCCGACTTAGGGACAAGAAGACTGACTCTTCTTACTGTCTATGTTTTGAACCATTCCTGTGACACTAGATATAGATTCTGATGCTTCACTTTAGGTTTACTGTATCCCTCTGAGTTTCTTATTGACGATGAAAGACAGAAATTGCACCGGAATTAAATACAAAAGGCACAATGCCGACTTAAGAGCAAGAAGACTGACTCTTCTTCCTGACTATGTTTTGAACCATTCCTGTGACACTAGTTATAGATTCCGATGCTTCACTTCAGGTTTACTGTATCCCTTCGACCTTCTTATAGACGATGAAACACAGAAATTGCATCGGAATTAGATACAAAAGGCATAATGCCGGCTTAAGTACATGAAGACTGACTCTTCCTACTCTCTATGATTTGAACCATTCCTGTGACATTAATTTTGGATTCCGATGCTTCACTTCAGGTTTACTGCATCCCTCTGACCTTCTTATTGACGATGAAACACAGAAATTGCATCGGAATTAAATACAAAGGTCACAATGCCGACTTAAGTACAAGAAGACTGACTCTTCTTTCTGTCTATGTTTTGAACCATTCCTGTGACACTAGTTATAGATTCCGATGCTTCACTTCAGGTTTACTGTATCCCATGGACCTTCTTATTGACGATGAAACACAGAAATTGCCTCGGAATTAAATACAAAAGGCACAATGCCGACTTAAGTACATGAAGACTGACTCTTCCTACTGTCTATGTTTGAACCATTCCATTGACACTAGTTATAGATTCCGATGCTTCACTACAGGTTTACTGAATCCCTTGGACCTTCTTTTTAACGATGAAACAATGAAATTGCATCGGAATTAAATACAAAAGGCACATTGCCGACTGAAGTACATGACGACTGATTCTTCTTACTGACTATGATTTGAACCATTCCTGTGACACTAGTTATAGATTCCGATGCATCACTTCAGGTTTATTGTATCCCTTGGACCTTCTTATTGCCGATGAAACACAGAAATTGCATCGGAATTAAATACAAATGGCACAATGCCGACTTAAGTACAAGAAGGCTGACTCTTCTTACTGTCTATGTTTTGAACCATTCCTGTGAAACTAGTTATAGATTCCGATGCTTCACTCCAGGTTTACTGTATCCCTTGCACCTTCTTATTGACGATGAAACACAGAAATTGCACCGGAATTAAATACAAAAGGCACAATGCCGACTTAAGGACAAGAAGACGACTCTTCTTACTGACTATGTTTTGAACCATTCCTGTGACACTAGTTATAGATTCCGATGATTCACTTCAGGTTTACTGTATCCCTCTGACCTTCTTATTGACGATGAAACACAGAAATTGCACCGGAATTAAATACAAAAGGCACAATGCCGACTTAAGTACAAGAAGACAGACTCTTCTTACTGTCTATGTTTTGAACCATTCCATTGACACTAGTTATAGATTCTGATGGTTCACTTCAGGTGTACTGTATCCCTTGGACCTTCTTATTGACGATAATACACTGAAATTGCATCGGAATTAAATAGAAAAGCCACAATGCCGACGTAAGTACAAGAAGACTGACTCTTCTTACTGTCTATGTTTTGAACCATTCCTGTGACACTAGTTATAGCTTCCGATGCTTCAGGTTTAGTGTATCCCTTGGACCTTCTTATTGACGATGAAACACAGAAATTGCATCGGAATTAAATAGAAATGGCACTATGCCGACTTAAGTACAAGATGACTGACTCTTCTTACTGACTATGTTTTGAACCATTCCTGTGTCACTAGTTATAGATTCCGATGCTTGACTTCACGTTTACTGTATCCCTTGGACCTTCTTATTGACGATGAAACACAGAAATTGCATCCGAATTAAATACAAAAGGCACAATGCCGACTTAAGTACAAGAAGGCTGACTCTTCCTACTGTCTATGTTTTGAACCATTCCTGTGACACTAGGTATAGATTCCGATGGTTCACTTCATTTTTACTGTATCCCTCTGACCTTATTGACGATGAAACACAGAAATTGCAACGGAATTAAATACAAAAGGCACAATACCGACTTAAGTACAAGAATACTGACTCTTCTTACTGTCTATGTTTTGAACCACTCCTGTGACACTAGATATAGATTCCGATGCTTCACGTCAGGTTTTCTCTATCATTTGGACCTTCTTATTGGCGATGAAACACAGATATTACATCGGAATTAAATACAAAAGGCACAATGCCAACTTAAGTACAAAAAGACTGACTCTTCTTACTGACTATGATTTGCACCATTCCTGTGACACTGGTTATAGATTCCGATGCTTCACTTCAGGTTTACTGTATCCCTCTGACCTTCTTATTGACGATGAAACACAGAAATTGGATCGGAATTAAATTGAAAAGGCACAATGCCGACTTAAGTACAAGAAGACTGACTCTTCTTACTGTCTATGCTTTGAACCATTCCTGTGACACTAGTTACAGATTCCGATGCTTTACTTCAGGTTTACTGTATCCCTTGGACCTACTTTTTGACGATGAAACACAGATATAGCATCGGAATGTAATACAAAAGGCACAATGCCGACTCAAGTACAAGAAGACTGACTCTTCTGACTGTCTATGTTGTGAACCATTCCTGTGCCACTAGTTATAGATTCCGATGCCTCACTTCAGGTTTACTGTATCGGTCTGACATTCTTATTGACGATGAAACACAGAAATTGCATCGGAATTAAATACAAAATGCACAATGCCGACTTAAGTACATGAAGACTGACTCATCTTACTGTCTATGTTTTGAACCATTTCTGTGACACTAGTCATAGATTCCGATGCTTCACTTCAGGGTTACTGTATCCCTCTGACCTTCTAATTGACGATGAAAAACAGAAATTGCATCGGAATTAAATACAAAAGGCACAATGCCGACTTAAGTACAAGAAGACTGACTATTCTTTCTGTCTATGTTTTCAACCATTCCTGTGACACTAGTAATGGATTCCGATGCTTCACTTCAGGTTTACTGTATCTCTTGGACCCTCTTATTGACGATGAAACACAGAAATTGCCTCGGAATTAAATACAAAAAGCACAATGCCGACTTACGTACAAGAAGACTGACTCTACTTACTGTCTATGTTTGAAACATTCCTTTGACACTAGTTATTGATTCCGATGCCTCACTTCGGGTTTACTGTATCCCTTGGACCTTCTTATTAACGATGAAACAATGAAATTGCATCGGAATTAAATACAAAAGTCACAATGCCGACTTATGTTCATGAAGACTGATTCTTCTTACTGACTATGTATTGAACCATTCCTGTGACACTAGTTATAGATTCCGATGCTTCACTTCAGGTTTACTGTATCCCTTGGACCTTCTTATAGACGATGAAGCATAGAAATTGCATCGGAATTAAATACAAAAAGCACAATACCGACTTAAGTACAAGAAGGCTGACTCTTCTTACTGTCTACGTTTTGAACCATTCCTGTGACACTAGTTATAGATTCCGATGCTTCACTCCAGGTTTACTGTATCCCTCTGACCTTCTTATTGACGATGAAACACAGAAATTGGATCGGAATTAAATAGAAAAGGCACAATGCCGACTTAAGTACAAGAAGACTGACTCTTCTTACTGTCTATGTTTTAACCATTCCTGTGACACTAGTTACAGATTCCGATTCTTGACTTCAGGTTTACTATATCCCTCTGACCTTCTTATTGACGATGAAACATAGATATTGGATCGAAATTAAATAGAAAAGGCACATTGCCGACTTCAGTACAAGAAGACTGACTCTTGTTACTGTCTATGTTTTGAACCATTCCTGTGACACTAGTTATAGATTCCGATGCTTGACTTCAGGTTTACTGTTTCCCTCTGACCTTCTTATTGACGATAAAACACAGAAATTGGATCGGAATTAAATAGAAAAGGCACAATGCCTACTTAAGTACAAGAAGACAGACTCTTCTTACTGTCTATGTTTTGAACCATTCCATTGACACTAGTTATAGATTACGATGCATCACTCCAGGTTTACTGTATCCCTTGGACCTTCTTATTGACGATAATACACTGTAATTGCATCGGAATTAAATAGAAAAGGCATAATGCCGACTTAAGTACAAGAAGACTGACTCGCCTTACTGTCTATGTTTTGAACCATTTCTGTGACACTAGTTATAGCTTCCGATGCTTCACTCCAGGTTTAGTGTATGCCTTGGACCTTCTTATTGACGATGAAACCCAGAAATTGCATCGGAATTAAATAGAAAAGTCACTATGCCGACATAAGTACAAGATGACTGACTCTTCTTAGAGAATATGTTTTGAACCATTCCTGTGTCACTAGTTATAGATTCCGATGCTTGACTTCAGGTTTACTGAATCCCTTGGACCTTCTTATTGACGATGAAACACAGAAATTGAATCGGAATTAAATACAAAAGGCACAATGCCGACTTAAGTACAAGAAGACTGACTCTTCCTACTGTCTATGTTTTGAACGATTCCTGTGACACTAACCATAGATTCCGATGCTTCACTTTATTTTTACTGTATCCCTCTGACCTTATTGACGGTGAAACACAGAAATTGCATCGGAATTAAATACAAAAGGCACAATACCGACTTAAGTACAAGAAGTCTGTTTTTTCTTACTGTCTATGTTTGAACCACTCCTGTGACACTAGATACGGATTCCGATTCTTCACTCCAGGTTTACTGTATCCCTTGGACCTTCTTATTGACGATAATACACTGAAATTGCATCGGAATTAAATAGAAAAGGCACATTGCCGACTTAAGTACAAGAAGACTGACTCGTCTTACTGTCTATGTTTTGAACCATTCCTGTGACACTAGTTATAGCTTCCGATGCTTCACTCCAGGTTTAGTGTATCCCTTGGACCTTCTTATTGACGATGAAACACAGAAATTACATCGGAATTAAATACAAAAGGCACAATGCCGACTTAAGTACAAAAAGACTGACTCTTCTTACTGACTATGTTTTGAACCATTCCTGTGACACTAGTTATAGATTCCGATTCTTCACTTCAGGTTTACTCTATCCCTCTGACCTTCTTATTGACGATGAAACACAGAAATTGGATCGGAAATAATAGAAAAGGCACAATGCCGACTTAAGTACAAGAAGACTGAGTCTTCTTACTGTCTATGCTTTGAACCATTCCTGTGACACTAGTTATAGATTACGACGCTTGACTTCAGGGTTACTGTATCCCTTGGACCTTCTTATTGACGATGAAACACAGAAATAGCATCGGAATTTAATACAAAAAGCACAATGCCGACTCAAGTACAAGAAGACTGACTCTTCTGACTGTCTATGTTGTGAACCATTCCTGTGACACTAGTTATAGATTCTGATGCCTCACTTCAGGTTTACTGTATCGGTCTGACCCTCTTATTGACAATGAAACACAGAGATTGCATCGGAATTAAATACATAAGTCACAATACCGACTTAAATACAAGAATACTGACTCTTCTTATTGTCTTTGTTTAGAACCACTCCTATGACACTAGATATAGATTCCGATGCTTCACTTCAGGTTTACTGTATCATTTGGACCATCTTATTGACGATGAAACGCAGAAATTACATCGGAATTAAATACAAAAGGCACAATGCCGACTTAAGTACAAAAAGACTGACTCTTCTTACTGTCTATGCTTTGAACCATTCCTGTGACACTAGTTACAGATTCCGATGCTTTACTTCAGGTTTACTGTATCCCTTGGACCTTCTTATTGACGATGAAACACAGATATAGCATCGGAATGTAATACAAAAGGCACAATGCCGACTCAAGTACAAGAAGACTGACTCTTCTGACTGTCTATGTTGTGAACCATACCTGTGCCACTAGTTATGGATTCCGATGCCTCACGTCAGGTTTACTGTATCGGTCTGACATTCTTGTTGACGATGAAACACAGAAATTGCATCGGAATTAAATACAAAATGCACAATGCCGACTTAAGTACATGAAGACTGACTCATCTTACTGTCTATGTTTTGAACCATTTCTGTGACACTAGTCATAGATTCCGATGCTTCACTTCAGGGTTACTGTATCCCTCTGACCTTCTAATTGACGATGAAAAACAGAAATTGCATCGGAATTAAATACAAAAGGCACAATTACGACTTAAGTACAAGAAGACTGACTATTCTTTGTGTCTATGTTTTCAACCATTCCTGTGACACTAGTAATGGATTCCGATGCTTCACTTCAGGTTTACTGTATCTCTTGGACCCTCTTATTGACGATGAAACACAGAAATTGCCTCGGAATTAAATACAAAAAGCACAATGCCGACTTACGTACAAGAAGACTGACTCTACTTACTGTCTATGTTTGAAACATTCCTTTGACACTAGTTATTGATTCCGATGCCTCACTTCAGGTTTACTGTATCCCTTGGACCTTCTTATTAACGATGAAACAATGAAATTGCATCGGAATTAAATACAAAAGGCACAATGCCGACTTATGTTCATGAAGACTGATTCTTCTTACTGACTATGTATTGAACCATTCCTGTGACACTAGTTATAGATTCCGATGCTTCACTTCAGGTTTACTGTATCCCTTGGACCTTCTTATTGACGATGAAACATAGAAATTGCATCGGAATTAAATACAAAAAGCACAATGCCGACTTAAGTACAAGAAGGCTGACTCTTCTTACTGTCTACGTTTTGAACCATTCCTGTGACACTAGTTATAGATTCCGATGCTTCACTCCAGGTTTACTGTATCCCTCTGACCTTCTTATTGACGATGAAACACAGAAATTGGATCGGAATTAAATAGAAAAGGCACAATGCCGACTTAAGTACAAGAAGACTGACTCTTCTAACTGTCTATGTTTTAACCATTCCTGTGACACTAGTTACAGATTCCGATTCTTGACTTCAGGTTTACTGTATCCCTCTGACCTTCTTATTGACGATGAAACATAGATATTGGATCGAAATTAAATAGAAAAGGCACATTGCCGACTTCAGTACAAGAAGACTGACTCTTCTTACTGTCTATGTTTTGAACCATTCCTGTGACACTAGTTATAGATTCCGATGCTTGACTTCAGGTTTACTGTTTCCCTCTGACCTTCGTATTGACGATAAAACACAGAAATTGCATCGGAATTAAATACAAAAGGCACAATGCCTACTTAAGTACAAGAAGACAGACTCTTCTTACTGTCTATGTTTTGAACCATTCCATTGACACTAGTTATAGATTACGATGCTTCACTCCAGGTTTACTGTATCCCTTGGACCTTCCTATTGACGATAATACACTTAAATTGCATTGGAATTAAATAGAAAAGGCACAATGCCGACTTAAGTACAAGAAGACTGACTCGCCTTACTGTCTATGTTTTGAACGATTTCTGTGACACTAGTTATAGCTTCCGATGCTTCACTCCAGGTTTAGTGTATGCCTTGGACCTTCTTATTGACGATGAAACACAGAAATTGCATCGGAATTAAATAGAAAAGTCACTATGCCGACTTAAGTACAAGATGACTGACTCTTCTTAGAGACTATGTTTTGAACCATTCCTGTGTCACTAGTTATAGATTCCGATGCTTGACTTCAGGTTTACTGTATCCCTTGGACCTTCTTATTGACGATGAAACACAGAAATTGAATCGGAATTAAATACAAAAGGCACAATGCCGACTTAAGTACAAGAAGACTGACTCTTCCTACTGTCTATGTTTTGAACGATTCCTGTGACACTAACCATAGATTCCGATGCTTCACTTTATTTTTACTGTATCCCTCTGACTTTATTGACGGTGAAACACAGAAATTGCATCGGAATTAAATACAAAAGGCACAATACCGACTTAAGTACAAGAAGTCTGTCTTTTCTTACTGTCTATGTTTGAACCACTCCTGTGACACTAGATACGGATTCCGATTCTTCACTCCAGGTTTACTGTATCCCTTGGACCTTCTTATTGACGATAATACACTGAAATTGCATCGGAATTAAATAGAAAAGGCACAATGCCGACTTAAGTACAAGAAGACTGACTCGTCTTACTGTCTATGTTTTGAACCATTCCTGTGACACTAGTTATAGCTTCCGATGCTTCACCCCAGGTTTAGTGTATCCCTTGGACCTTCTTATTGACGATGAAACACAGAAATTACATCGGAATTAAATACAAAAGGCACAATGCCGACTTAAGTACAAAAAGACTGACTCTTCTTACTGACTATGTTTTGAACCATTCCTGTGACACTAGTTATAGATTCCGATTCTTCACTTCAGGTTTACTGTATACCTCTGACCTTCTTATTGACGATGAATCACAGAAATTGGATCGGAATTAAATAGAAAAGGCACAATGCCGACTTAAGTACAAGAAGACTGAGTCTTCTTACTGTCTATGCTTTGAACCATTCCTGTGACACTAGTTATAGATTACGATGCTTGACTTCAGGCTTACTGTATCCCTTGGACCTTCTTATTGACGATGAAACACAGAAATAGCATCGGAATTTAATACAAAAGGCACAATGCCGACTCAAGTACAAGAAGACTGACTCTTCTGACTGTCTATGTTGTGAAACATTCCTGTGACACTAGTTATAGATTCCGATGCCTCACTTCAGGTTTACTGTATCGGTCTGACCCTCTTATTGACAATGAAACACAGAGATTGCATCGGAATTAAATACATAAGTCACAATACCGACTTATGTACAAGAATACTGACTCTTCTTATTGTCTTTGTTTAGAACCACTCCTATGACACTAGATATAGATTCCGATGCTTCACTTCAGGTTTACTGTATCATTTGGACCATCTTATTGACGATGAAACGCAGAAATTACATCGGAATTAAATACAAAAGGCAAAATGCCGACTTAAGTACAAAAAGACTGACTCTTCTTACTGTCTATGCTTTGAACCATTCCTGTGACACTAGTTACAGATTCCGATGCTTTACTTCAGGTTTACTGTATCCCTTGGACCTTCTTATTGACGATGAAACACAGATATAGCATCGGAATGTAATACAAAAGGCACAATGCCGACTCAAGTACAAGAAGACTGACTCTTCTGACTGTCTATGTTGTGAACCATTCCTGTGCCACTAGTTATAGATTCCGATGCCTCACTTCAGGTTTACTGTATCGGTCTGACATTCTTATTGACGATGAAACACAGAAATTGCATCGGAATTAAATACAAAAGGCACAATGCCGACTTAAGTACAAGAAGACTGACTATTCTTTCTGTCAATGTTTTCAACCATTCCTGTGACACTAGTAATGGATTCCGATGCTTCACTTCAGGTTTACTGTATCTCTTGGACCCTCTTATTGACGATGAAACACAGAAATTGCCTCGGAATTAAATACAAAATGCACAATGCCGACTTACGTACAAGAAGACTGACTCTACTTACTGTCTATGTTTGAAACATTCCTTTGACACTAGTTATTGATTCCGATGCCTCACTTCAGGTTTACTGTATCCCTTGGACCTTCTTATTAACGATGAAACAATGAAATTGCATCGGAATTAAATACAAAAGGCACAATGCCGACTTATGTTCATGAAGTCTGATTCTTCTTACTGACTATGTATTGAACCATTCCTGTGACACTAGTTATAGATTCCGATGCTTCACTTCAGGTTTACTGTATCCCTTGGACCTTCTTATTGACGATGAAACATAGAAATTGCATCGGAATTAAATACAAAATGCACAATGCCGACTTAAGTACAAGAAGGCTGACTCTTCTTACTGTCTACGTTTTGAACCATTCCTGTGACACTAGTTATAGATTCCGATGCTTCACTCCAGGTTTACTGTATCCCTCTGACCTTCTTATTGACGATGAAACACAGAAATTGGATCGGAATTAAATAGAAAAGGCACAATGCCGACTTAAGTACAAGAAGACTGACTCTTCTAACTGTCTATGTTTTAACCATTCCTGTGACACTAGTTACAGATTCGGATTCTTGACTTCAGGTTTACTGTATCCCTCTGACCTTCTTATTGACGATGAAACATAGATATTGGATCGAAATTAAATAGAAAAGGCACATTGCCGACTTCAGTACAAGAAGACTGACTCTTCTTACTGTCTATGTTTTGAACCACTCCTGTGACACTAGTTATAGATTCCGATGCTTGACTTCAGGTTTACTGTTTCCCTCTGACCTTCGTATTGACGATAAAACACAGAAATTGCATCGGAATTAAATACAAAAGGCACAATGCCTACTTAAGTACAAGAAGACAGACTCTTCTTACTGTCTATGTTTAGAACCATTCCATTGACACTAGTTATAGATTAAGATGCTTCACTCCAGGTTTACTGTATCCCTTGGACCTTCTTATTGACGATAATACACTTAAATTGCATTGGAATTAAATAGAAAAGGCACAATGCCGACTTAAGTACAAGAAGACTGACTCGCCTTACTGTCTATGTTTTGAACCATTTCTGTGACACTAGTTATAGCTTCCGATGCTTCACTCCAGGTTTAGTGTATGCCTTGGACCTTCTTATTGACGATGAAACACAGAAATTGCATCGGAATTAAATAGAAAAGTCACTATGCCGACTTAAGTACAAGATGACTGACTCTTCTTAGAGACTATGTTTTGAACCATTCCTGTGTCACTAGTTATAGATTCCGATGCTTGACTTCAGGTTTACTGTATCCCTTGGACCTTCTTATTGACGATGAAACACAGAAATTGAATCGGAATTAAATACAAAAGGCACAATGCCGACTTAAGTACAAGAAGACTGACTCTTCCTACTGTCTATGTTTTGAACGATTCCTGTGACACTAACCATAGATTCCGATGCTTCACTTTATTTTTACTGTATCCCTCTGACCTTATTGACGGTGAAACACAGATATTGCATCGGAATTAAATACAAAAGGCACAATACCGACTTAAGTACAAGAAGTCTGTCTTTTCTTACTGTCTATGTTTGAACCACTCCTGTGACACTAGATACGGATTCCGATTCTTCACTCCAGGTTTACTGTATCCCTTGGACCTTCTTATTGACGATAATACACTGAAATTGCATCGGAATTAAATAGAAAAGGCACAATGCCGACTTAAGTACAAGAAGACTGACTCGTCTTACTGTCTATGTTTTGAACCATTCCTGTGACACTAGTTATAGCTTCCGATGCTTCACTCCAGGTTTAGTGTATCCCTTGGACCTTCTTATTGACGATGAAACACAGAAATTACATCGGAATTAAATACAAAAGGCACAATGCCGACTTAAGTACAAAAAGACTGACTCTTCTTACTGACTATGTTTTGAACCATTCCTGTGACACTAGTTATAGATTCCGATTCTTCACTTCAGGTTTACTGTATCCCTTGGACCTTCTTATTGACGATGAAACACAGAAATAGCATCGGAATTTAATACAAAAGGCACAATGCCGACTCAAGTACAAGAAGACTGACTCTTCTGACTGTCTATGTTGTGAAACATTCCTGTGACACTAGTTATAGATTCCGATGCCTCACTTCAGGTTTACTGTATCGGTCTGACCCTCTTATTGACAATGAAACACAGAGATTGCATCGGAATTAAATACATAAGTCACAATACCGACTTAAGTACAAGAATACTGACTCTTCTTATTGTCTTTGTTTAGAACCACTCCTATGACACTAGATATAGATTCCGATGCTTCACTTCAGGTTTACTGTATCATTTGGACCATCTTATTGACGATGAAACGCAGAAATTACATCGGAATTAAATACAAAAGGCAAAATGCCGACTTAAGTACAAAAAGACTGACTCTTCTTACTGACTATGCTTTGAACCATTCCTGTGACACTAGTTACAGATTCCGATGCTTTACTTCAGGTTTACTGTATCCCTTGGACCTTCTTATTGACGATGAAACACAGATATAGCATCGGAATGTAATACAAAAGGCACAATGCCGACTCAAGTACAAGAAGACTGACTCTTCTGACTGTCTATGTTGTGAACCATTCCTGTGCCACTAGTTATAGATTCCGATGCCTCACTTCAGGTTTACTGTATCGGTCTGACATTCTTATTGACGATGAAACACAGAAATTGCATCGGAATTAAATACAAAAGGCACAATGCCGACTTAAGTACAAGAAGACTGACTATTCTTTCTGTCAATGTTTTCAACCATTCCTGTGACACTAGTAATGGATTCCGATGCTTCACTTCAGGTTTACTGTATCTCTTGGACCCTCTTATTGACGATGAAACACAGAAATTGCCTCGGAATTAAATACAAAATGCACAATGCCGACTTACGTACAAGAAGACTGACTCTACTTACTGTCTATGTTTGAAACATTCCTTTGACACTAGTTATTGATTCCGATGCCTCACTTCAGGTTTACTGTATCCCTTGGACCTTCTTATTAACGATGAAACAATGAAATTGCATCGGAATTAAATACAAAAGGCACAATGCCGACTTATGTTCATGAAGTCTGATTCTTCTTACTGACTATGTATTGAACCATTCCTGTGACACTAGTTATAGATTCCGATGCTTCACTTCAGGTTTACTGTATCCCTTGGACCTTCTTATTGACGATGAAACATAGAAATTGCATCGGAATTAAATACAAAATGCACAATGCCGACTTAAGTACAAGAAGGCTGACTCTTCTTACTGTCTACGTTTTGAACCATTCCTGTGACACTAGTTATAGATTCCGATGCTTCACTCCAGGTTTACTGTATCCCTCTGACCTTCTTATTGACGATGAAACACAGAAATTGGATCGGAATTAAATAGAAAAGGCACAATGCCGACTTAAGTACAAGAAGACTGACTCTTCTAACTGTCTATGTTTTAACCATTCCTGTGACACTAGTTACAGATTCGGATTCTTGACTTCAGGTTTACTGTATCCCTCTGACCTTCTTATTGACGATGAAACATAGATATTGGATCGAAATTAAATAGAAAAGGCACATTGCCGACTTCAGTACAAGAAGACTGACTCTTCTTACTGTCTATGTTTTGAACCACTCCTGTGACACTAGTTATAGATTCCGATGCTTGACTTCAGGTTTACTGTTTCCCTCTGACCTTCGTATTGACGATAAAACACAGAAATTGCATCGGAATTAAATACAAAAGGCACAATGCCTACTTAAGTACAAGAAGACAGACTCTTCTTACTGTCTATGTTTAGAACCATTCCATTGACACTAGTTATAGATTACGATGCTTCACTCCAGGTTTACTGTATCCCTTGGACCTTCTTATTGACGATAATACACTTAAATTGCATTGGAATTAAATAGAAAAGGCACAATGCCGACTTAAGTACAAGAAGACTGACTCGCCTTACTGTCTATGTTTTGAACCATTTCTGTGACACTAGTTATAGCTTCCGATGCTTCACTCCAGGTTTAGTGTATGCCTTGGACCTTCTTATTGACGATGAAACACAGAAATTGCATCGGAATTAAATAGAAAAGTCACTATGCCGACTTAAGTACAAGATGACTGACTCTTCTTAGAGACTATGTTTTGAACCATTCCTGTGTCACTAGTTATAGATTCCGATGCTTGACTTCAGGTTTACTGTATCCCTTGGACCTTCTTATTGACGATGAAACACAGAAATTGAATCGGAATTAAATACAAAAGGCACAATGCCGACTTAAGTACAAGAAGACTGACTCTTCCTACTGTCTATGTTTTGAACGATTCCTGTGACACTAACCATAGATTCCGATGCTTCACTTTATTTTTACTGTATCCCTCTGACCTTATTGACGGTGAAACACAGAAATTGCATCGGAATTAAATACAAAAGGCACAATACCGACTTAAGTACAAGAAGTCTGTCTTTTCTTACTGTCTATGTTTGAACCACTCCTGTGACACTAGATACGGATTCCGATTCTTCACTCCAGGTTTACTGTATCCCTTGGACCTTCTTATTGACGATAATACACTGAAATTGCATCGGAATTAAATAGAAAAGGCACAATGCCGACTTAAGTACAAGAAGACTGACTCGTCTTACTGTCTATGTTTTGAACCATTCCTGTGACACTAGTTATAGCTTCCGATGCTTCACTCCAGGTTTAGTGTATCCCTTGGACCTTCTTATTGACGATGAAACACAGAAATTACATCGGAATTAAATACAAAAGGCACAATGCCGACTTAAGTACAAAAAGACTGACTCTTCTTACTGACTATGTTTTGAACCATTCCTGTGACACTAGTTATAGATTCCGATTCTTCACTTCAGGTTTACTGTATCCCTCTGACCTTCTTATTGACGATGAATCACAGAAATTGGATCGGAATTAAATAGAAAAGGCACAATGCCGACTTAAGTACAAGAAGACTGAGTCTTCTTACTGTCTATGCTTTGAACCATTCCTGTGACACTAGTTATAGATTACGATGCTTGACTTCAGGCTTACTGTATCCCTTGGACCTTCTTATTGACGATGAAACACAGAAATAGCATCGGAATTTAATACAAAAGGCACAATGCCGACTCAAGTACAAGAAGACTGACTCTTCTGACTGTCTATGTTGTGAAACATTCCTGTGACACTAGTTATAGATTCCGATGCCTCACTTCAGGTTTACTGTATCGGTCTGACCCTCTTATTGACAATGAAACACAGAGATTGCATCGGAATTAAATACATAAGTCACAATACCGACTTAAGTACAAGAATACTGACTCTTCTTATTGTCTTTGTTTAGAACCACTCCTATGACACTAGATATAGATTCCGATGCTTCACTTCAGGTTTACTGTATCATTTGGACCATCTTATTGACGATGAAACGCAGAAATTACATCGGAATTAAATACAAAAGGCAAAATGCCGACTTAAGTACAAAAAGACTGACTCTTCTTACTGACTATGCTTTGAACCATTCCTGTGACACTAGTTACAGATTCCGATGCTTTACTTCAGGTTTACTGTATCCCTTGGACCTTCTTATTGACGATGAAACACAGATATAGCATCGGAATGTAATACAAAAGGCACAATGCCGACTCAAGTACAAGAAGACTGACTCTTCTGACTGTCTATGTTGTGAACCATTCCTGTGCCACTAGTTATAGATTCCGATGCCTCACTTCAGGTTTACTGTATCGGTCTGACATTCTTATTGACGATGAAACACAGAAATTGCATCGGAATTAAATACAAAAGGCACAATGCCGACTTAAGTACAAGAAGACTGACTATTCTTTCTGTCTATGTTTTCAACCATTCCTGTGACACTAGTAATGGATTCCGATGCTTCACTTCAGGTTTACTGTATCTCTTGGACCCTCTAATTGACGATGAAACACAGAAATTGCCTCGGAATTAAATACAAAATGCACAATGCCGACTTACGTACAAGAAGACTGACTCTACTTACTGTCTATGTTTGAAACATTCCTTTGACACTAGTTATTGATTCCGATGCCTCACTTCAGGTTTACTGTATCCCTTGGACCTTCTTATTAACGATGAAACAATGAAATTGCATCGGAATTAAATACAAAAGGCACAATGCCGACTTATGTTCATGAAGTCTGATTCTTCTTACTGACTATGTATTGAACCATTCCTGTGACACTAGTTATAGATTCCGATGCTTCACTTCAGGTTTACTGTATCCCTTGGACCTTCTTATTGACGATGAAACATAGAAATTGCATCGGAATTAAATACAAAATGCACAATGCCGACTTAAGTACAAGAAGGCTGACTCTTCTTACTGTCTACGTTTTGAACCATTCCTGTGACACTAGTTATAGATTCCGATGCTTCACTCCAGGTTTACTGTATCCCTCTGACCTTCTTATTGACGATGAAACACAGAAATTGGATCGGAATTAAATAGAAAAGGCACAATGCCGACTTAAGTACAAGAAGACTGACTCTTCTTACTGTCTATGTTTTAACCATTCCTGTGACACTAGTTACAGATTCCGATTCTTGACTTCAGGTTTACTGTATCCCTCTGACCTTCTTATTGACGATGAAACATAGATATTGGATCGAAATTAAATAGAAAAGGCACATTGCCGAGTTCAGTACAAGAAGACTGACTCTTCTTACTGTCTATGTTTTGAACCATTCCTGTGACACTAGTTATAGATTCCGATGCTCGACTTCAGGTTTACTGTTTCCCTCTGACCTTCTTATTGACGATAAAACACAGAAATTGGATCGGAATTAAATACAAATGGCACAATGCATACTTAAGTACAAGAAGACAGACTCTTCTTACTGTCTATGTTTTGAACCATTCCATTGACACTAGTTATAGTTTACGATGCTTCACTCCAGGTTTACTGTATCCCTTGGACCTTCTTATTGACGATAATACACTTAAATTGCATCGGAATTAAATAGAAAAGGCACAATGCCGACTTAAGTACAAGAAGACTGACTCGCCTTACTGTCTATGTTTAGAACCATTTCTGTGACACTAGTTATAGCTTCCGATGCTTCACTCCAGGTTTAGTGTATGCCTTGGACCTTCTTATTGACGATGAAACCCAGAAATTGCATCGGAATTAAATAGAAAAGTCACTATGCCGACTTAAGTACAAGATGACTGACTCTTCTTAGAGACTATGTTTTGAACCACTGCTGTGACACTAGATACGGATTCCGATTCTTCACTCCAGGTTTACTGTATCCCTTGGACCTTCTTATTGACGATAATACACTGAAATTGCATCGGAATTAAATAGAAAAGGCACAATGCCGACTTAAGTACAAGAAGACTGACTCGTCTTACTGTCTAAGTTTTGAACCATTCCTGTGACACTAGTTATAGCTTCCGATGCTTCACTCCAGGTTTAGTGTATCCCTTGGACCTTCTTATTGACGATGAAACACAGAAATTACATCGGAATTAAATACAAAAGGCACAATGCCGACTTAAGTACAAAAAGACTGACTCTTCTTACTGACTATGTTTTGAACCATTCCTGTGACACTAGTTATAGATTCCGATTCTTCACTTCAGGTTTACTGTATCCCTCTGACCTTCTTATTGACGATGAAACACAGAAATTGGATCGGAATTAAATAGAAAAGGCACAATGCCGACTTAAGTACAAGAAGACTGAGTCTTCTTACTGTCTATGCTTTGAACTATTCCTGTGACACTAGTTATAGATTACGATGCTTGACTTCAGGCTTACTGTATCCCTTGGACCTTCTTATTGACGATGAAACACAGAAATAGCATCGGAATTTAATACATAAGGCACAATGCCGACTCAAGTACAAGAAGACTGACTCTTCTGACTGTCTATGTTGTGAACCATTCCTGTGACACTAGTTATAGATTCCGATGCCTCACTTCAGGTTTACTGTAACGGTCTGACCCTCTTATTGACGATGAAACACAGAGATTGCATCGGAATTAAATACGTAAGTCACAATACCGACTTAAGTACAAGAATACTGACTCTTCTTATTGTCTTTGTTTAGAACCATTCCTATGACACTAGATATAGATTCCGATGCTTCACTTCAGGTTTACTGTATCATTTGGACCATCTTATTGACGATGAAACGCATAAATTACATCGGAATTAAATACAAAAGGCACAATGCCGACTTAAGTACAAAAAGACTGACTCTTCTTACTGACTATGATTTGAACCATTCCTGCGACACTAGTTATGGATTCCGATGCTTCACGTCAGGTTTACTGTATCCCTTGGACCTTCTTATTGACGATGAAACACAGAAATTGCCTCGGAATTAAATACAAAAGGACAATGCCGATTAAAGTACAAGAAGACTGACTCTTCCCACTGTCTATGTTTGAACCATTGCATTGCCTCTAGTTATAGATTCCGATGCTTCATTTCAGGTTTACTGTTTCCCTTGGACCTTCTTATTAACGATGAAACAATGAAATTGCATCGGAATTAAATACAAAAGGCACAATGTCGACTTAAGTACATGAAGACTGATTCTTCTTACTGACTATGTATTGAATCATTCCTGTGACACTAGTTATATATTTCGATGCTTCACTTTAGGTTTAATGAATCCCTTGGACCTTCTTATTGACGATGAAACACAGAAATTGCATCGGAATTAAATACAAAAGGCACAATGCCAACTTAAGTACAAGAAGGCTGACTCTTCTTACTGTCTATGTTTTGAACCATTCCTGTGACTCTAGTTATAGATTCCGATGCTTCACTCCAGATTTACTGTATCCCTTGCACCTTATTATTGACGATGAAACACAGGAATTGCATCGGAATTAAATACAAATGGCACAATGCCGACTTAAGTACAAGAAGACTGACTCTTCCAACTGTCTATGTTTTGAACCATTCCTGTGACACTAGCTATAGATTCCGATTCTTCACTTCATTTTTACTGTATCCGTCTGACCTTATTGACGATGAAACACAGAAATTGCATCGGAATTATATACAAAAGGCACAATACTGCCTTAAGTACAAGAAGACTGACTCTTCTTAATGTCTAAGTTTTGAACCACTCCTGTGACACTAGATATAGGATCCGATGCTTCACTTCAGGTTTACTGTATAATTTGGATCTTCTTATTGACGATGAAACCCAGAAATTACATCGGAATTAAATGGAAAAGTCACTATGCCGACTTAAGTACAAGAAGACTGACTATTCTTACTGTCTATGTTTTGAACCATTCCTGTGACACTAGTTATGGATTCCGATGCTTCACTTCATGTTTACTGTATCCCTTAGATCTTCTTATTGACGATGAAACACAGAAATTGCCTCGGAATTAAATACAAAAGGCACAATGCCGACTTAAGTACAAGAAGACTGACTCTTCCTACTGTCTATGTTTGAACCATTCCATTGACACTAGTTATTGATTCCGATGCTCCACTTAAGGTTTACTGTTTCCCTTGGACCTTCAAATTAACGATGAAACAATGAAACTGCATCGGAATTAAATACAAAAGGCACAATGCCGACTTAAGTACATCAAGACTCATTCTTCTTACTGACTATGTTTTGAACCATTCCTGTGACACTAGCTATTGATTCCGATGCTTCACTTCATTTTTACTGTATCCCTCTGACCGTATTGACGACGAAACACAGAAATTGCATCCGAATTAAATACAAAATGCCCAATGCCCACATAAGTACAAGAAGACTGACTCTTCTTACTGTCTATGTTTTGAACCATTCCTGTGACACTAGTTATAGAATCTGATGCTTCACTCCAGGTTTACTGTATCCCTTGCACCTTCTTATTGTCGATGAAACACAGAAATTGCATCGGAATTAAATACAAAAGGCACAATGACGACTTAAGGACAAGAAGACTGTATCTTCTTACTGCCTATGATTTGAACCATTCCTGTGACACTAGTTATAGATTCAGATACTTCACTTCAGGGTTACTGTATCCCTCTGACCTTCTAATTGACGATAAAACACAGAAATTGCATCGGAATTAAATACAAAAGGCACAATGCCGACTTAAGTGCAAGAAGACTGACTCTTCTTACTGTCTATGTTTTTAACCATTCCTGTGACACTAGCTATAGATTCCGATGCTTCACTTCATTTTTTCTGTATCCCTCTGACCTTATTGACGATGAAACACAGAAATTGCATCGGAATTAAATACATAAGTCACAATACCGACTTAAGTACAAGAATACTGACTCTTCTTACTGACTATGTTTAGAACCACTCCTATGACACTAGATATAGATTCCGGTGCTTCACTTCAGGTTTACTGTATCATTTGGACCCTCTTATTGACGATGAAACACAGAAATTACATCGGAAATAAAACAAAAGGCACAATGCCGACTTAAATACAAAAAGACTGACTCTTCTTACTGACTATGATTTGAACCATTCCTGTGACACTAGTTATAGATTCTGATGCTTCACTCCAGGTTTACTGTATCCCTCTAACCTTCTTATTGACGATGAAACAAAGAAGCTGCATCGGAATTAAATAGAAAAGGCACAATGCCGACTTAAATACAAGAAGACTGACTCTTCCTACTGTCTATGTTTGAACCATTCCTGTGACACTAGTTATAGATTCCGACGCTTGACTTCAGGTTTACTGTATCCCTTGGACCTTCTTATTGACGGTGAAACACAGAAATAGCATCGGAATTTACTACAAAAGGCACAATGCCGACTCAAGTACAAGAAGACGGACTCTTCTGACTGTCTTTGTTTTGAACCATTCCTGTGACACTAGTTATAGATTCCGATGCCTCCCTTCAGGTTTACTGTATCGGTCTGACCTTCTTATTGACGATGAAACACAGATATTGCATCGGAATTAAATTCAAAATGCACAATGCCGACAAAAGTACTAGAAGACTGACTCTTATTTCTGTCTATGTTTTGAACCATTCCTGTGACACTAGTTATGGATTCCGATGCTTCACTTCTGGTTTACTGTATCCCTCTGACCTTCTTATTGACGATGAAACACAGAAATTGCATCGGAACTAAATACAAAAGGCACAATGCCGACTTAAGGACTAGAAGACTGAATCTTATTTCTGTCTATGTTTTGAACCATTCCTGTGACACTAGTTATGGATTCCGATGCTTCACTTCTGGTTTACTGTATCCCTCTGACCCTCTTATTAACGATGAAACAAAGAAGCTGCATCGGAATTAAATACAAAAGGCACAATGCCGACTTAAGTAAATGAAGACTGACTCTTCTTACTGTCTATGTTTTGAACCGTCCCTGTGACACTAGTTATAGATTCCGATGCTTCACTTCAGGGTTACTGTATCCCTCTGACCTTCTTATTGACGATGAAACACAGAAATTGCATCGGAACTAAATACAAAAGGCACAATGCCGACTTAAGGACTAGAAGACTGAATCTTATTTCTGTCTATGTTTTGAACCATTCCTGTCACACTAGTTATGGATTCCGATGCTTCACTTCTGGTTTACTGTATCCCTCTGACCCTCTTATTAACGATGAAACAAAGAAGCTGCATCGGAATTAAATACAAAATGCACAATGCCGACTTAAGTACATGAAGACTGACTCATCTTACTGTCTATGTTTTGAACCATTTCTGTGACACTAGTCATAGATTCCGATGCTTCACTTCAGGGTTACTGTATCCCTCTGACCTTCTAATTGACGATGAAAAACAGAAATTGCATCGGAATTAAATACAAAAGGCACAATGCCGACTTAAGTACAAGAATACTGACTATTCTTTCTGTCTATGTTTTCAACCATTGCTGTGTCACTAGTAATGGATTCCGATGCTTCACTTCAGGTTTACTGTATCTCTTGGACCCTCTTATTGACGATGAAACACAGAAATTGCCTCGGAATTAAATACAAAAAGCACAATGCCGACTTACGTACAAGAAGACTGACTCTACTTACTGTCTATGTTTGAAACATTCCTGTGACACTAGTTATTGATTCCGATGCCTCACTTCAGGTTTACTGTATCCCTTGGACCTTCTTATTAACGATGAAACAATGAAATTGCATCGGAATTAAATACAAAAGGCACAATGCCGACTTATGTTCATGAAGACTGATTCTTCTTACTGACTATGTATTGAACCATTCCTGTGACACTAGTTATAGATTCCGAAGCTTCACTTCAGGTTTACTGTATCCCTTGGACCTTCTTATTGACGATGAAACATAGAAATTGCATCGGAATTAAATACAAAAAGCACAATGCCGACTTAAGTACAAGAAGGCTGACTCATCTTACTGTCTACGTTTTGAACCATTCCTGAGACACTAGTTATAGATTCCGATGCTTCACTCCAGGTTTACTGTATCCCTCTGACCTTCTTATTGACGATGAAACACAGAAATTGGATCGGAATTAAATAGAAAAGGCACAATGCCGACTTAAGTACAAGAAGACTGACTCCTCTTACTGTCTATGTTTTAACCATTCCTGTGACACTAGTTACAGATTCCGATTCTTGCCTTCAGGTTTACTGTATCCCTCTGACCTTCTTATTGACGATGAAACATAGATATTGGATCGAAATTAAATAGAAAAGGCACATTGCCGACTTCAGTACAAGAAGACAGACTCTTCTTACTGTCTATGTTTTAAACCATTCCATTGACACTAGTTATAGATTACGATGCTTCACTCCAGGTTTACTGTATCCCTTGGACCTTCTTATTGACGATAATACACTTAAATTGCATCGGAATTAAATAGAATAGGCACAATGCCGACTTAAGTACAAGAAGACTGACTCGCCTTACTGTCTATGTTTTGAACCATTTCTGTGACACTAGTTATAGCTTCCGATGCTTCACTCCAGGTTTAGTGTATGCCTTGGACCTTCTTATTGACGATGAAACCCAGAAATTGCATCGGAATTAAATGGAAAAGTCACTATGCCGACTTAAGTACAAGATGACTGACTCTTCTTAGAGACTATGTTTTGAACCATTCCTGTGTCACTAGTTATAGATTCCGATGCTTGACTTCAGGTTTACTGTATCCCTTGGACCTTCTTATTGACGATGAAACACAGAAATTGAATCGGAATTAAATACAAAAGGCACAATGCCGACTTAAGTACAAGAAGACTGACTCTTCCTACTGTCTATGATTTGAACGATTCCTGTGACACTAACCATAGATTCCGATGCTTCACTTTATTTTTACTGTATCCCTCTGACCTTATTGACGGTGAAACACAGAAATTGCATCGGAATTAAATACAAAAGGCACAATACCGACTTAAGTACAAGAAGTCTGTCTTTTCTTACTGTCTATGTTTGAACCACTCCTGTGACACTAGATACGGATTCCGATTCTTCACTCCAGGTTTACTGTATCCCTTGGACCTTCTTATTGACGATAATACACTGAAATTGCATCGGAATTAAATAGAAAAGGCACAATGCCGACTTAAGTACAAGAAGACTGACTCGTCTTACTGTCTATGTTTTGAACCATTCCTGTGACACTAGTTATAGCTTCCGATGCTTCACTCCAGGTTTAGTGTATCCCTTGGACCTTCTTATTGACGATGAAACACAGAAATTACATCGGAATTAAATACAAAAGGCACAATGCCGACTTAAGTACAAAAAGACTGACTCTTCTTACTGACTATGTTTTGAACCATTCCTGTGACACTAGTTATAGATTCCGATTCTTCACTTCAGGTTTACTGTATCCCTCTGACCTTCTTATTGACGATGAAACACAGAAATTGGATCGGAATTAAATAGAAAAGGCACAATGCCGACTTAAGTACAAGAAGACTGAGTCTTCTTACTGTCTATGCTTTGAACCATTCCTGTGACACTAGTTATAGATTCCGATGCTTGACTTCAGGCTTACTGTATCCCTTGGACCTTCTTATTGACGATGAAACACAGAAATAGCATCGGAATTTAATACAAAAGGCACAATGCCGACTCAAGTACAAGAAGACTGACTCTTCTGACTGTCTATGTTGTGAACCATTCCTGTGACACTAGTTATAGATTCCGATGCCTCACTTCAAGTTTACTGTATCGGTCTGACCCTCTTATTGACGATGAAACACAGAGATTGCATCGGAATTAAATACATAAGTCACAATACCGACTTAAGTACAAGAATACTGACTCTTCTTATTGTCTTTGTTTAGAACCACTCCTATGACACTAGATATAGATTCCGATGCTTCACTTCAGGTTTACTGTATCATTTGGACCATCTTATGGACGATTAAACACAGATATTACATCGGAATTAAATACAAAAGGCACAATGCCGACTTAAGTACAAAAAGACTGACTCTTCCCACTGTCTATGTTTGAACCATTGCATTGCCACTAGTTACAGATTCCGATGCTTCATTTCAGGTTTACTGTTTCCCTTGGACCTTCTTATTAACGATGAAACAATGAAATTGCATCGGAATTAAATACAAAAGGCACAATGTCGACTTAAGTACATGAAGACTGATTCTTCTTACTGACTATGTATTGAATCATTCCTGTGACACTAGTTATATATTCCGATGCTTCACTTTAGGTTTAATGAATCCCTTGGACCTTCTTATTGCCGATGAAACACAGAAATTGCATCGGAATTAAATACAAAAGGCACAATGCCAACTTAAGTACAAGAAGGCTGACTCTTCTTACTGTCTATGTTTTGAACCATTCCTGTGACTCTAGTTATAGATTCCGATGCTTCACTCCAGATTTACTGTATCCCTTGCACCTTATTATTGACGATGAAACACAGGAATTGCATCGGAATTAAATACAAAAGGCACAATGCCGACTTAAGTACAAGAAGACTGACTCTTCCTACTGTCTATGTTTTGAACCATTCCTGTGACACTAGCTATAGATTCCGATTCTTCACTTCATTTTTACTGTATCCGTCTGACCTTATTGACGATGAAACACAGAAATTGCATCGGAATTATATACAAAAGGCACAATACTGCCTTAAGTACAAGAAGACTGACTCTTCTTACTGTCTATGTTTTGAACCACTCCTGTGACACTAGATATAGGATCTGATGCTTCACTTCAGGTTTACTGTATAATTTGGACCTTCTTATTGACGATGAAACCCAGAAATTACATCAGAATTAAATACAAAATGCACAATGCCGACTTAAGTACAAAAAGACTGACTCTTCTTACTGACTATGTTTTGAACCATTCCTGTGACACTAGTTATAGATTCCGATGCTTCACTTCAGGTTTACTGTATCCCTCTGACCTTCTTATTGACGATGAACACAGAAATTGGATCGGAATTAAATAGAAAATGCACAATGCCGACTTAAGTGCAAGAAGAATGACTCTTCTTACTGTCTATGATTTGAACCATTCCTGTGACACTAGTTATAGATTCCGATGCTTCACACCAGGTATACTGTATCCCTTGGACCTTCTTAATGACGATGAAACACCGAAATTGCAACGGAATTAAATAGAAAAGGCACAATGCCGACTTAGGTACAAGAAGACTGACTCTTGTTACTGACTATGTTTTGAACCATTCCTGTGACACTATTTATGGATACCGATGCTTCACTTCATTTTTACTGTATACCTTGGATCTTCTTATTAACGATGAAACACAGAAATTGCATCGGAATTAAATACAAAAGGCACAATGCCGACTTAAGTACAAAAAGACTGACTCTTCTTACTGACTATGTTTTGAACCATTCCTGTGACACTAGTTATAGATTCCGATGCTTCACTTCAGGTTTACTGTATCCCTCTGACCTTCTTATTGACGATGAACACAGAAATTGGATCGGAATTAAATAGAAAATGCACAATGCCGACTTAAGTGCAAGAAGAATGACTCTTCTTACTGTCTATGATTTGAACCATTCCTGTGACACTAGTTATAGATTCCGATGCTTCACACCAGGTATACTGTATCCCTTGGACCTTCTTAATGACGATGAAACACCGAAATTGCAACGGAATTAAATAGAAAAGGCACAATGCCGACTTAGGAACAAGAAGACTGACTCTTCTTACTGTCTATGTTTTGAACCACTCCTGTGACACTAGATATAGGATCTGATGCTTCACTTCAGGTTTACTGTATAATTTGGACCTTCTTATTGACGATGAAACCCAGAAATTACATCAGAATTAAATACAAAAGGCACAATGCCGACTTAAGGACAAGAAGACTGACTCTTCTTACTTACTATTTTTTGAACCATTCCAGTGACACTAGTTATAGATTCCGATGCTTCACTTCATGTTCACTGTATCCCTCTAGACCTCTTATTGACGATGAAACACAGAAATTGCATCGGAATTAAATCGAAAAGGCACAATGCCGACTTAAGTACAAGAAGACTGACTCTTCTCACTGACTATGTTTTGAACCACTCCTGTGACACTAGTTATAGATTCCGATGCTTCACATCAGGTTTACTGTATCCCTTGGGCTTTCTTATTGACGATGAAACGCAGAAATAGCATCGGAATTTAATACAAAAGGCACAATGCCGACTCAAGTAGAAGAAGACTGACTCTTCTGAGTGTCTATGTTGTGAACCATTCCAGTGACACTAGTTATAGATTCCGATGCCTCACTTCAGGTTTACTGTATCGGTCTGACCTTCTTATTGACGATGAAACACAGAAATTGCTTCGGAATTAAATACAAAATGCACAATGCTGAATTAAGTACATGAAGACTGACTCATCTTACTGTCTATGTTTTGAACCATTCCTGTGACACTAGTTATGGATTCCGATGCTTCACTTCATGTTTACTGTATCCCTTGGATCCTCTTATTGACGATGAAACACAGAAATTGCCTCGGAATTAAATACAAAAGGCACAATGCCGACTTAAGTACAAGAAGACTGACTCTTCCTACTGTCTATGTTTGAACCATTCCATTGACACTAGTTATGGATTCCGATGCTCCACTTAAGGTTTACTGTTTCCCTTGGACCTTCATATTAACGATGAAACAATGAAACTGCATCGGAATTAAATACAAAAGGCACAATGCCGACTTAAGTACATCAAGACTGATTCTTCTTACTGACTATGTTTTGAACCATTCCTGTGACACTAGCTATAGATTCCGATGCTTCACTTCATTTTTACTGTATCCCTCTGACCGTATTGACGACGAAACACTGAAATTGCATCCGAATTAAATACAAAATGCCCAATGCCCACTTAAGTACAAGAAGACTGACTCTTCTTACTGTCTATGTTTTGAACCATTCCTGTGACACTAGTTATAGATTCTGATGCTTCACTCCAGGTTTACTGTATCCCTCTGACCTTCTTATTGACGATGAAACAAAGAAGCTGCATCGGAATTAAATAGAAAAGGCACAATGCCGACTTAAATACAAGAAGACTGACTCTTCCTACTGTCTATGTTTGAACCATTCCTGTGACACTAGTTATAGATTCCGACGCTTCACTTCAGGTTTACTGTATCCCTTGGACTTTCTTATTAACGATGATACACATAAATTGCATCGGAATTAAATACAAAAGGCGCAATGCCGACTTAAGTACAAGAAGACTGACTCTTCTTACTGTCTATGTTTTGAACCATTCCTGTGACACTAGTTATAGATTCCGATGCTTCACTCCAGGTTTACTGTATCGCTTGGACCTTCTTATTGACGATGAAACACCGATATTGCATCGGAAATAATACAAAAAGCACAATGCCGACTTAAGTACAAAAAGACTGGCTCTTTCTACTGACTATGTTTTGAACCATTCCCGTGACACTAAGTATATATTCCGATGCTTCACTTCAGGTTTAAAGTATCCCTTGGACGTTCTTATTGGCGACGAATCACAGAAATTGCATCGGAATTAAATAGAAAAGGCACAATGCCGACTTAAGTACAAGAAGACTGACTGTTCCTACTGTCTATGTTTTGAACCATTCCTGAGACACTAGTTATAGATTCCGATGCTTCACCTCCGGTTATCTGTATCCCTTTGTCATTCTTATTGACGATGAAACACAGAAATTGCATCGGAATTAAATAGAAAAGGCACAATGCTGACTTAAGTACAAGAAGACTGACTCTTCTTACTGTCTATGTTTGAACCATTCCTGTGACGGTAGTTACAGATTCCGATGCTTCACTTCAGGTTTACTGTATTCCTTGGACCTTCTTATTGGCGATGAAACACAGACATTGCATCGCAATTAAATAGAAAATGCACAATGCCGACTTAAGTACAAGAAGACTGATTGTCCTTACTGACTATGTTATGAACCATTCCTGTGATTCTAGTTATAGACTCCGACGCTTCATCTCAGGTTTACTGTATCCCTCTAACCTTCTTACTGACGATGAAACACAGAAATTGGATCGGAATTAAATAGAAAAGGCACAATGCCGACTTAAGTACAAGAAGACAGACTCTTCTTACTGTCTATGCTTTGAACCATTCCTGTGACACTAGTTATAGATTCCGATGCTTCACTCCAGGTTTACTGTATCGCTTGGACCTTCTTAAACACGATGAAACACAAAAATTGCATCGGAATTAAATACAAAAGGCACAATGCCGACTTAAGTAGAAGAAGACTGACTCTTCTTACTGTCTACGCTTTGAACCATTCCTGTGACACTAGTTATAGATTCCGATGCTTCACTCCAGGTTTACTGTATCGCTTGGACCTTCTTATTGACGATGAAACACCAAAATTGCATCGGAATTAAATACTAAAGGCACAATGCCGACTTAAGTACATGAAGACTGACTCTCCTTGCTGACTATGTTTTGAACCATTCCTGTGACACTAGTTATAGATTCCGATGCTTCACTTCAGGTATACTGTATCCCTCTGACCTTCTTAGTGATGATGAAACACAGAAATTGTATTGGAATTAAATACAAAAGGCACAATGCCGACTTAAGTACAAGAAGACTGACTCTTCTTACTGTCTATGTTTTGAACTATTCCTGTGACACTAGTTATAGATTCCGATGCTTCACTCCAGGTTTACTGTATCCCTTGGCACTTCTTATTGACGATGAAACTCAGAAAATGCATCGGAATTAAATAGAAAAGGCACAATGCCGACTTAAGTACAAGAAGACCGACTCTTCTCACTGACTATGTTTTGAACCATTCCTGTGACACTAGTTATAGATTCCGATACTTCCCTTCAGGTTTACTGTATCCCTTGGACCTTCTTATTGACGATGAAACACATAAATTGAATCGGAATTAAATACAAAAGGCACAATGCCGACTTAAGTACAAGATGACTGACTCCTCCTACTGTCTATGTTATGAACCATTCCTGTGACACTAGTTATGGATTCCGATGCTTCACTTCAGGTTTACTGTATCCCGTGGATCTTCTTATTGGCGATGAAACACAGAAATGGCATCGGAATTAAATACAAAAGGCACAATGCCGACTTAAGTACAAGAAGACTGACTCTTCTTACTGTCTATGTTTTGAACCATTCCTGAGACACTAGTTATAGATTCCGATGCTTCACTCCAGGTTTACTGTATCGCTTGGACCTTCTTATTGACGATGAAACACCGAAATTGCATCGGAAATAATACAAAAAGCACAATGCCGACTTAAGTACAAAAAGACTGGTTCTTTCTACTGACTATGTTTTGAACCATTCCCGTGACACTAAGTATTGATTCCGATGCTTCACATCAGGTTTACTGTATCCCTTGGACGTTCTTATTGGCGACGAATCACAGAAATTGCATCGGAATTAAATAGAAAAGGCACAATGCCGACTTAAGTACAAGAAGACTGACTCTTCCTACTGTCTATGTTTTGAACCATTCCTGAGACACTAGTTATAGATTCCGATGCTTCACCTCCGGTTATCTGTATCCCTTTGACCTTCTTATTGACGATGAAACACAGAAATTGCATCGGAATTAAATAGAAAAGGCAGAATGCTGACTTAAGTACAAGAAGACTGACTCTTCTTACTGTCTATGTTTTGAACCATTCCTGTGACGCTAGTTACAGATTCCGATGCTTCACTTCAGGGTTACTGTATCCCGTGGATCTTCTTATTGGCGATGAAACACAGAAATGGCATCGGAATTAAATACAAAAGGCACAATGCCGACTTAAGTACAAGAAGACTGACTCTTCTTACTGACTATGTTTTGAACCATTCCTGTGACACTAGTTATAGATTCCGATGCTTCACTTCAGGTTTGCTGAATCCCTTGGATATTCTTATTGACGATGAAACACAGAAATTGCATCAGAATTAAATACAAAAGGCACAATGCCGAATTAAGTACAAGAAGACTGACTCTTCTTACTGTTTATGTTATGAACCATTCCAGGGACGCTAGTTGTAGATTCCGATGCTTCACTCCAGGTTTACTGTATCGCTTGGACCTTCTTATTGACGATGAAACACCGAAATTGCATCGGAATTAAATACAAAAGGCACAATGCCGACTTAAGTACATGAAGACTGACTCTCCTTGCTGACTATGTTTTGAACCATTCCTGTGACACTAGTTATAGATTCCGATGCTTCACTTCAGGTTTACTCTATCCGTTGGACCTTCGTATTGACGATGAAACACAGAAATTGCATCGGAATGAAATACAAAAGGCATAATGCCGACTTAAGTACAAGAAGACTGACTCATCTTACTGTCTATGTTTTGAACCATTCCTGCGACACTAGTTATAGATTCCGATGCTTCACTCCAGGTTTACTGTATCGCTTGGACCTTCTTATTGACGATGAAACACCGAAATTGCATCGGAAATAATACAAAAAGCACAATGCCGACTTAAGTACAAAAAGACTGGCTCTTTCTACTGACTATGTTTTGAACCATTCCCGTGACACTAAGTATATATTCCGATGCTTCACTTCAGGTTTACAGTACCCCTTGGACGTTCTTATTGGCGACGAATCACAGAAATTGCATCGGAATTAAATAGAAAAGGCACAATGCCGACTTAAGTACAAGAAGACTGACTCTTCCTACTGTCTATGTTTTGAACCAATCCTGAGACACTAGTTATAGATTCCGATGCTTCACCTCCGGTTATCTGTATCCCTTTGACATTCTTATTGACGATGAAACACAGAAATTGCATCGGAATTAAATAGAAAAGGCACAACGCTGACTTAAGTACAAGAAGACTGACTCTTCTTACTGTCTATGTTTGAACCATTCCTGTGACGCTAGTTACAGATTCCGATGCTTCACTTCAGGTTTACTGTATTCCTTGGACCTTCTTATTGGCGATGAAACACAGAAATTGCATCGCAATTAAATAGAAAATGCACAATGCCGACTTAAGTACAAGAAGACTGATTGTCCTTACTGACTATGTTATGAACCATTCCTGTGGTTCTAGTTATAGACTCCGACGCTTCATCTCAGGTTTACTGTATCCCTCTCACCTTCTTACTGACGATGAAACACAGAAATTGGATCGGAATTAAATAGAAAAGGCACAATGCCGACTTCAGTACAAGAAGACAGACTCTTCTTACTGTCAATGCTTTGAACCATTCCTGTGACACTAGTTATAGATTCCGATGCTTCACTTCAGGTTTACTGTATCCCTCTGACCTTCTTAGTGATGATGAAACACAGAAATTGTATTGGAATTAAATACAAAAGGCACAATGCCGACTTAAGTACAAGAAGACTGACTCTTCTTACTGTCTATGTTTTGAACTATTCCTGTGACACTAGTTATAGATTCCGATGCTTCACTCCAGGTTTACTGTATCCCTTGGCACGTCTTATTGACGATGAAACTCAGAAAATGCATCGGAATTAAATAGAAAAGGCACAATGCCGACTTAAGTACAAGAAGACCGACTCTTCTCACTGACTATGTTTTGAACCATTCCTGTGACACTAGTTAATGATTCCGATGCTTCACTTCAGGTTTACTGTATCCCTTGGACCTTCTTATTGACGATGAAACACATAAATTGAATCGGAATTAAATACAAAAGGCACAATGCCGACTTAAGTACAAGATGACTGACTCCTCCCACTGTCTATGTTATGAACCATTCCTGTGACACTAGTTATGGATTCCGATGCTTCACTTCAGGTTTACTGTATCCCGTGGATCTTCTTATTGGCGATGAAACACAGAAATGGCATCGGAATTAAATACAAAAGGCACAATGCCGACTTAAGTACAAGAAGACTGACTCTTCTTACTGTCTATGTTTTGAACCATTCCTGTGACACTAGTTATAGATTCCGATGCTTCACTCCAGGTTTACCGTATCGCTTGGACCTTCTTATTGACGATGAAACACCGAAATTGCATCGGAAGTAATACAAAAAGCACAATGCCGACTTAAGTACAAAAAGACTGGTTCTTTCTACTGACTATGTTTTGAACCATTCCCGTGACACTAAGTATTGATTCCGATGCTTCACATCAGGTTTACTGTATCCCTTGGACGTTCATATTGGCGACGAATCACAGAAATTCCATCGGAAATAAATAGAAAAGGCACAATGCCGACTTAAGTACAAGAAGACTGACTCTTCCTACTGTCTGTGTTTTGAACCATTCCTGAGACACTAGTTATAGATTCCGATGCTTCACCTCCGGTTATCTGTATCCCTTTGACATTCTTATTGACGATGAAACACAGAAATTGCATCGGAATTAAATAGAAAAGGCACAACGCTGACTTAAGTACAAGAAGACTGACTCTTCTTACTGTCTATGTTTGAACCATTCCTGTGACGCTAGTTACAGATTCCGATGCTTCACTTCAGGTTTACTGTATTCCTTGGACCTTCTTATTGGCGATGAAACACAGAAATTGCATCGCAATTAAATAGAAAATGCACAATGCCGACTTAAGTACAAGAAGACTGATTGTCCTTACTGACTATGTTATGAACCATTCCTGTGATTCTAGTTATAGACTCCGACGCTTCATCTCAGGTTTACTGTATCCCTCTCACCTTCTTACTGACGATGAAGTACAGAAATTGGATCGGAATTAAATAGAAAAGGCACAATGCCGACTTAAGTACAAGAAGACAGACTCTTCTTACTGTCAATGCTTTGAACCATTCCTGTGACACTAGTTATAGATTCCGATGCTTCACTTCAGGTTTACTGTATCCCTCTGACCTTCTTAGTGATGATGAAACACAGAAATTGTATTCGAATTAAATACAAAAGGCACAATGCCGACTTAAGTACAAGAAGACTGACTCTTCTTACTGTCTATGTTTTGAACTATTCCTGTGACACTAGTTATAGATTCCGATGCTTCACTCCAGGTTTACTGTATCCCTTGGCACGTCTTATTGACGATGAAACTCAGAAAATGCATCGGAATTAAATAGAAAAGGCACAATGCCGACTTAAGTACAAGAAGACCGACTCTTCTCACTGACTATGTTTTGAACCATTCCTGTGACACTAGTTAATGATTCCGATGCTTCACTTCAGGTTTACTGTATCCCTTGGACCTTCTTATTGACGATGAAACACATAAATTGAATCGGAATTAAATACAAAAGGCACAATGCCGACTTAAGTACAAGATGACTGACTCCTCCCACTGTCTATGTTATGAACCATTCCTGTGACACTAGTTATGGATTCCGATGCTTCACTTCAGGTTTACTGTATCCCGTGGATCTTCTTATTGGCGATGAAACACAGAAATGGCATCGGAATTAAATACAAAAGGCACAATGCCGACTTAAGTACAAGAAGACTGACTCTTCTTACTGTCTATGTTTTGAACCATTCCTGTGACACTAGTTATAGATTCCGATGCTTCACTCCAGGTTTACTGTATCGCTTGGTCCTTCTTATTGACGATGAAACACCGAAATTGCATCGGAAGTAATACAAAAAGCACAATGCCGACTTAAGTACAAAAAGACTGGTTCTTTCTACTGACTATGTTTTGAACCATTCCCGTGACACTAAGTATTGATTCCGATGCTTCACATCAGGTTTACTGTATCCCTTGGACGTTCTTATTGGCGACGAATCACAGAAATTGCATCGGAAATAAATAGAAAAGGCACAATGCCGACTTAAGTACAAGAAGACTGACTCTTCCTACTGTCTATGTTTTGAACCATTCCTGAGACACTAGTTATAGATTCCGATGCTTCACCTCCGGTTATCTGTATCCCTTTGACCTTCTTATTGACGATGAAACACAGAAATTGCATCGGAATTAAATAGAAAAGGCACAATGCTGACTTAAGTACAAGAAGACAGACACTTCTTACTGTCTATGTTTTGAACCATTCCTGTGACGCTAGTTACAGATTCCGATGCTTCACTTCAGGGTTACTGTATCCCGTGGATCTTCTTATTGGCGATGAAACACAGAAATGTCATCGGAATTAAATACAAAAGGCACAATGCCGACTTAAGTACAAGAAGACTGACTCTTCTTACTGACTATGTTTTGAACCATTCCTGTGACACTAGTTATAGATTCCGATGCTTCACTTCAAGTTTGCTGAATCCCTTGGATATTCTTATTGACGATGAAACACAGAAATTGCATCAGAATTAAATACAAAAGGCACAATGCCGAATTAAGTACAAGAAGACTGACTCTTCTTACTGTTTATGTTATGAACCAATCCAGTGACGCTAGTTGTAGATTCCGATGCTTCACTTCAGCTTTATTGTATAACTTGGACATCCTTATTGACGACGAAACACAGAAATAGCGTCGGAATTAAATAGAAGAGGCACAATACCGACTTAAGTACAAGAAGACTGACTCTTCTTACTGTCTATGATTTGAACCATTCCTGTGACACTAGTTATAGATTCCGATGCTTCACTCCAGGTTTACTGTATCGCTTGGACCTTCTTATTGACGATGAAACACCGAAATTGCATCGGAATTAAATACAAAAGGCACAATGCCGACTTAAGTACATGAAGACTGACTCTCCTTGCTGACTATGTTTTGAACCATTCCTGTGACACTAGTTATAGATTCCGATGCTTCACTTCAGGTTTACTCTATCCGTTGGACCTTCGTATTGACGATGAAACACCTAAATTGCATCGGAATGAAATACAAAAGGCATAATGCCGACTTAAGTACAAGAAGACTGACTCTTCTTACTGTCTATGTTTTGAACCATTCCTGTGACACTAGTTATAGATTCCGATGCTTCACTCCAGGTTTACTGTATCGCTTGGACCTTCTTATTGACGATGAAACACCGAAATTGCATCGGAAATAATACAAAAAGCACAATGCCGACTTAAGTACAAAAAGACTGGCTCTTTCTACTGACTATGTTTTGAACCATTCCCGTGACACTAAGTATATATTCCGATGCTTCACTTCAGGTTTACAGTATCCCTTGGACGTTCTTATTGGCGACGAATCACAGAAATTGCATCGGAATTAAATAGAAAAGGCACAATGCCGACTTAAGTACAAGAAGACTGACTCTTCCTACTGTCTATGTTTTGAACCATTCCTGAGACACTAGTTGTAGATTCCGATGCTTCACCTCCGGTTATCTGTATCCCTTTGACATTCTTATTGACAATGAAACACAGAAATTGCATCGGAATTAAATAGAAAAGGCACAATGCTGACTTAAGTACAAGAAGACTGACTCTTCTTACTGTTTATGTTATGAACCATTCCAGTGACGCTAGTTGTAGATTCCGATGCTTCACTTCAGGTTTATTGTATAACTTGGACCTTCTTATTGACGACGAAACACAGAAATAGCGTCGGAATTAAATAGAAGAGGCACAATACCGACTTAAGTACAAGAAGACTGACTCTTCTTACTGTCTATGTTTGAACCATTCCTGTGACGCTAGTTACAGATTCCGATGCTTCCCTTCAGGTTTACTGTATTCCTTGGACCTTCTTATTGGCGATGAAACACAGAAATTGCATCGCAATTAAATAGAAAATCCACAATGCCGACTTAAGTACAAGAAGACTGATTGTCGTTACTGACTATGTTATGAACCATTCCTGTGATTCTAGTTATAGACTCCGACGCTTCATCTCAGGTTTACTGTGTCCCTCTCACCTTCTTACTGACGATGAAAACACAGAAATTGGATCGGAATTAAATAGAAAAGGCACAATGCCGACTTAAGTACAAGAAGACAGACCTTTCTTACTGTCTATGCTTTGAACCATTCCTGTGACACTAGTTATAGATTCCGATGCTTCACTCCAGGTTTACTGTATCGCTTGGACCTTCTTAAACACGATGAAACACAACAATTGCATCGGAATTAAATACAAAAGGCACAATGCCGACTTAAGTAGAAGAAGACTGACTCTTCTTACTGTCTACGCTTTGAACCATTCCTGTGGATCTAGTTATAGATTCCGATGCTTCACTCCAGGTTTACTGTATCGCTTGGACCTTCTTATTGACGATGAAACACCGAAATTGCATCGGAATTAAATACTAAAGGCACAATGCCGACTTAAGTACATGAAGACTGACTCTCCTTGCTGACTATGCTTTGAACCATTCCTGTGACACTAGTTATAGATTCCGATGCTTCACTTCAGGTTTACTGTATCCCTCTGACCTTCTTAGTGATGATGAAACACAGAAATTGTATTGGAATTAAATACAAAAGGCACAATGCCGACTTAAGTACAAGAAGACTGACTCTTCTTACTGTCTATGTTTTGAACTATTCCTGTGACACTAGTTATAGATTCCGATGCTTCACTCCAGGTTTACTGTATCCCTTGGCACTTCTTATTGACGATGAAACTCAGAAAATGCATCGGAATTAAATAGAAAAGGCACAATGCCGACTTAAGTACAAGAAGACCGACTCTTCTCACTGACTATGTTTTGAACCATTCCTGTGACACTAGTTATAGATTCCGATGCTTCACTTCAGGTTTACTGTATCCCTTGGACCTTCTTATTGACGATGAAACACATAAATTGAATCGGAATTAAATACAAAAGGCACAATGCCGACTTAAGTACAAGATGACTGACTCCTCCTACTGTCTATGTTATGAACCATTCCTGTGACACTAGTTATGGATTCCGATGCTTCACTTCAGGTTTACTGTATCCCGTGGATCTTCTTATTGGCGATGAAACACAGAAATGGCATCGGAATTAAATGCAAAAGGCACAATGCCGACTTAAGTACAAGAAGACTGACTCTTCTTACTGTCTATGTTTTGAACCATTCCTGTGACACTAGTTATAGATTCCGATGCTTCACTCCAGGTTTACTGTATCGCTTGGAGCTTCTTATTGACGATGAAACACCGAAATTGCATCGGAAATAATACAAAAAGCACAATGCCGAATGCCGACTTAAGTTCAAAAAGACTGGTTCTTTCTACTGACTATGTTTGAACCATTCCCGTGACACTAAGTATTGATTCCGATGCTTCACATCAGGTTTACTGTATCCCTTGGACGTTCTTATTGGCGACGAATCACAGAAATTGCATCGGAATTAAATAGAAAAGGCACAATGCCGACTTAAGTACAAGAAGACTGACCCTTCCTACTGTCTATGTTTTGAACCATTCCTGAGACACTAGTTATAGATTCCGATGCTTCACCTCCGGTTATCTGTATCCCTTTGACCTTCTTATTGACGATGAAACACAGAAATTGCATCGGAATTAAATAGAAAAGGCACAATGCTGACTTAAGTACAAGAAGACTGACTCTTCTTACTGTCTATGTTTTGAACCATTCCTGTGACGCTAGTTACAGATTCCGATGCTTCACTTCAGGGTTACTGTATCCCGTGGATCTTCTTATTGGCGATGAAACACAGAAATGGCATCGGAATTAAATACAAAAGGCACAATGCCGACTTAAGTACAAGAAGACTGACTCTTCTTACTGACTATGTTTTGAACCATTCCTGTAACACTAGTTATAGATTCCGATGCTTCACTTCAGGTTTGCTGAATCCCTTGGATATTCTTATTGACGATGAAACACAGAAATTGCATCAGAATTAAATACAAAAGGCACAATGCCGAATTAAGTACAAGAAGACTGACTCTTCTTACTGTTTATGTTATGAACCATTCCAGTGACGCTAGTTGTAGATTCCGATGCTTCACTTCAGGTTTATTGTATAACTTGGACCTTCTTATTGACGACGAAACACAGAAATAGCGTCGGAATTAAATAGAAGAGGCACAATACCGACTTAAGTACAAGAAGACTGACTCTTCTTACTGTCTATGATTTGAACCATTCCTGTGACACTAGTTATAGATTCCGATGCTTCACTCCAGGTTTACTGTATCGCTTGGACCTTCTCATTGACGATGAAAAACCGAAATTGCATCGGAATTAAATACAAAAGGCACAATGCCGACTTAAGTACATGAAGACTGACTCTCCTTGCTGACTATGCTTTGAACCATTCCTGTGACACTAGTTATAGATTCCGATGCTTCACTTCAGGTTTACTCTATCCGTTGGACCTTCGTATTGACGATGAAACACAGAAATTGCATCGGAATGAAATACAAAAGGCATAATGCCGACCTAAGTACAAGAAGACTGATTCTTCTTACTGATAATATTTTGAACCATTCCTGTGACACTAGTTATTGATTCCGATGCTTCACTTCAGGTTTACTGTATCCCTTGGATCTTCTTATTGATGATGAAACACAGAAATTGCATCGGAAATAATACAAAAAGCACAATGCCGACTTAAGTACAAAAAGACTGGCTCTTTCTACTGACTATGTTTTGAACCATTCCCGTGACACTAAGTATAGATTCCGATGCTTCACTTCAGGTATACTGTATCCCTTGGACGCTCTTATTGACGATGAAACACAGAAATTGCATCGGAAGTAAATACAAAAGGCACAATGCAGACTTAAGTACAAGATGACTGACTCCTCCTACTGTCTATGTTATGAACCATTCCTGTGACACTAGTTATTGATTCCGATGCTTCACTTCAGGTTTACTGTATCCCTTGGACCTTCTTATTGGCGATGAAACACAGAAATGGCATCGGAATTAAATACAAAAGGCACAATGCCGACTTAAGTACAAGAAGACTGACTCTTCTTACTGACTATGTTTTGAACCATTCCTGTGACACTAGTTATAGATTCCGATGCTTGACTTCAGGTTTGCTGAATCCCTTGGATATTCTTATTGACGATGAAACACAGAAATTGCATCAGAATTAAATACAAAAGGCACAATGCCGAATTAAGTACTAGAAGACTGACTCTTGTTACTGTTTATGTTATGAACCATTCCAGTGACGATAGTTGTAGATTCCGATGCTTCACTTCAGGTTTATTGTATAACTTGGACCTTTTTATTGACGACGAAACACAGAAATAGCGTCGGAATTAAATAGAATAGGCACAATACCGACTTAAGTACAAGAAGACTATCTCTTCCTACTGTCTATGGTTTGTACCATTCCTGTGACACTAGTTATAGATTCCGACGCTTCACTTCAGATTTACTGTATCCCTTGGACCTTCTTATTAACGATGATACACATAAATTGCATCGGAATTAAATACAAAAGGCACAATGCCGACTTAAGTACAAGAAGACTGACTCTTCCTACTGTCTATGTTTGGAACAATTCCTGTGACACAAGTTTTAGATTCCGATGCTTCACTTCAGGTTTACTGAATCCCTTGGACCTTCTTTTTGACGATGAAACACAAAAATTGCATCGGAATTAAATACAAAAAGCACAATGCCGACTTAAGGAGAAGAAGACTGACTCTTCTTACTGTCTATGATTTGAACCTTTCCTGTGACACTAGTTATAGATTCCGATGCTTCACTCAAGGTTTACTGTATCGCTTGGACCTTCTTATTGACGATGAAACACCGAAATTGCATCGGAATTAAATACAAAAGGCACAATGCCGACTTAAGTACATGAAGACTGACTCTCATTGCTGACTATGTTTTGAACCATTCCTGTGACACTAGTTATAGATTCCGATGCTTCACTTCAGGTTTACTGAATCCCTTGGACCTTCTTATTGACGATGAAACACAAAAATTGCATCGGAATTAAATAGAAAAGGCACAATGCCGACTTATGTACAAGAAGACTGCCTCTTCCTACTGTCTATGTTTTGAACCATTCCTGTGACACTAGTTATGGATTCCGATGCTTCACTTCAGGTTTACTGAATCCCTTGGACCTTCTTATTGACGATGAAACACAAAAATTGCCTCGGACTTAAATACAAAAGGCACAATGCCGACTTAAGTAGAAGAAGACTGACTCTTCTTACTGTCTATGCTTTGACCCATTCCTGTGACACTAGTTATAGATTCCGATGCTTCACTCCTGGTTTACTGTATCGCTTGGACCTTCTTATTGACGATGAAACACCGAAATTGCATCGGAATTAAATACAAAAGGCACAATGCCGACTTAAGTACATGAAGACTGACTCTCCTTGCTGACTATGTTTTGAACCATTCCTGTGACACTAGTTATAGATTCCGATTCTTCACTTCAGGTTTACTGTATCCCTCTGACCTTCTTAGTGACGATGAAACACAGAAATTGTATTGGAATTAAATACAAAAGGCACAATGCCGACTTAAGTACAAGAAGACTGACTCTTCTTACTGTCTATGTTTTGAACCATTCCTGTGACACTAGTTATAGATTCCAATGCTTTACTCCAGGTTCACTGTATCCCTTGGTACATCTTATTGACGATGAAATTCAGAAATTGCATCGGAATTAAATAGAAAAGGCACAATGCCGACTTAAGTACGAGAAGGCCGACTCTTCTCATTGACTATGTTTTGAACCATTAATGTGACACTAGTTATAGATTCCGATGCTTCACTTCAGGTTTACTGTATCCCTTGGACCTTCTTATTGACGATGAAACACATAAATTGCATCGGAATTAAATACAAAAGGCACAATGCCGACTTAAGTGCAAGATGACTGACTCCTCCTACTGTCTATGTTTGAACCATTCCTGTGACACTAGTTATAGATTCCGATGTTTCACTTCAGGTTTACTGTATCCCTTGGACCTTCTTATTGGCGATGAAACACAGAAATTGCATCGGAATTAAATACAAAAGGCACATTGCCGACTTAAGTACAAGAAGAATGACTCTTCTTACTGACTATGTTTTGAACCATTCCTGTGACACTAGTTATAGATTCCGATGCTTCACTTCAGGTTTGCTCAATCCCTTGGATATTCTTATTGACGATGAAACACAGAAATTGCATCAGAATTAAATACAAAAGGCACAATGCCGACTTAAGTACAAGAAGACTGACTCTTCTTACTGTTTACGTTTTGAACCATTCCAGTGACGCTAGTTGTAGATTCCGATGCTTCACTTCAGGTTTATTGTATAACTTGGACCTTCTTTTTGATGACGGAACACAGAAATAGCGTCGGAATTAAGTAGAAGAGGCACAATGCCGACTTAAGTACAAGAAGACTATCTCTTCCTACTGTCTATGATTTGTACCATTCCTGTGACACTAGTTACAGATTCCGACGCTTTACTTCAGGCTTACTGTATCCCTTGGACCTTCTTATTAATGATGATACACTTAAATTGCATCGGAATTAAATACAAAAGGCACAATGCCGACTTAAGTACAAGAAGACTGACTCTTCCTACTGTCTATGTTTGGAACCATTCCTGTGACACTAGTTTTAGATTCCGATGCTTCACTTCAGGTTTACTGAATCCCTTGGCCCTTTTTATTGACGATGAAACACAAAAATTGTATCGGAATTAAATACAAAAGGCACAATGCCGACTTAAGTAGAAGAAGACTGACTCTTCATACTGTCTATGCTTTGAACCATTCCTGTGACACTAGTTATAGTTTCCGATGCTTCACTCCAGGTTTACTGTATCGCTTGGACCTTCTTATTGACGATGAAACACCGAAATTGCATCGGAATTAAATACAAAAGGCTCAATGCCGACATAAGTACATGAAGACTGACTCTCCCTGCTGACTATGTTTTGAACCATTCCTGTGACACTAGTTATAGATTCCGATGCTTCACTTCAGGTTTACTGTATCCGTTGGACCTTCTTATTGACGATGAAACACAGAAATTGCATCGGAATTAAATACAAAAGGCATAATGCCGACTTAAGTACAAGAAGACTGACTCTTCTTACTGATTATATTTTGAACCATACCTGTGACACTAGTTATTGATTCCGATGCTTCACTTCAGGATTACTGTATCCCTTGGACCTTCTTATTGGCGACGAAACACAGAAATTGCATCGGAATTAAATAGAAAAGGCACAATGCCGACTTAAGTACAAGAAGACTGACTCTTCCTACTGTCTATGATTTAACCATTCCCGTGACACTAAGTATAGATTCCGACACTTCACCTCAGGTTTACTGTATCCCTCTCACCTTCTTACTGACGATGAAACACAGAAATATCATCGGAATTAAATAGAAAAGTCACAATGCCGACTTAAGTACAAGAAGACTGACTCATCTTACTGACTATGTTTGAACCATTCCTGTGACACTAGTTATAGATTCCGATGCTTCACTTCAGGTTTACTGTATCCCTTAGGACTTCTTATTGACGATGAAACACAGAAATTTTATCGGAATTAAAGAGAAAAGGCAAAATGCCGAATCAAGTACAAGAAGACTGACTCTTCTAACTGACTATGTTTTGAACCATTCCTGTGTCACTAGTTATAGATTCCGATGCTTCACTTCAGGTTTACTGTATCCCTTGGACCTTCTGATTGATGACGAAACACAGAAATTGCATCGGAATTAAATAGAAAATGCACAATGCCGACATATGTACAAGAAAACTGCCTCTTCCTACTGTCTATGTTTTGAACCATTCCTGTGACACTAGTTATGGATTCCGATGCTTCACTTCAGGTTTACTGTATCCCTTGAACCTCCTTATTGCCAATGAAACACAGAAATTGCATCGGAATTGGATACAAAAGGTACAATGCCGACTTAAGTACAAGAGTACTGACTCTTCATACTGACCATATCTTGAACCATTCCTGTGACACTAGTTATAGATTCCGATGCTTCACTTCAGGTTTACTGTATCCCTTGGATCTTCTTATTGACGATGAAACACAGAAATTGCATCGGAATTAAATGCCGACTTAAGTACAAGAAGACTGACTCTTCTTACTGACTATGATTTGAACCATTCCAGTGATACTAGTTGTAGATTCCGATGCTTCACTTCAGGTTTACTGTATCCCTCTGACCTTCTTATTAACGATGAAACACCGATATTGCATCGGAATTAAATAGAGAAGGCACAATGCCGACTTAAGTACAAGAAGACCGACTCTTCCAACTGTCTATGTTTTGAACCATTCCTGTGACACTAGTTATAGATTCCGATGCTTCACTTCAGGTCGACTGTATCCCTCTGACCTTCTTTTTGACGATGAAACACAGAAATTGCATCGGAATTAAATAGAAAAGGAACAATGCCGACTTAAGTACACGAAGACTGACTCTTCTTACTGACTATATCTTGATCCATTCCTGTGACACTAGTTATAGATTCCGATGCTTCACTTCAGGTTTACTGTATCCCTTGGACCTTCTTATTGACGATGAAACACAGCAATTGCATCGGAATTAAATACAAAAGGCACAATGCCTACTTAAGTACAATAAGACTGACTCTTCTTACTGACTATGTTTTGAACCATTCCTGTGACACTAGTTGTATATTCCGATGCTTCACTTCAGGTTTACTGCATCCCTAGGACCATCTTATTGACGATGAAACACAGAAATTGCATCGGAACCTAATACAAAAGGCACAATGCCGACTTATGTATAAGTTGACTGACTCTTCCTACTGTCTATGTTTTGAACCATTCATGTGACATTATTTATGGATTCCAATGCTTCACTTCAGGTTTACTGTATCCTTTGGACATTCTTATTGGCGACGAAAAACAGAAATTGCATCGGAATTAATTAGAAAAGGCACAATGCCAACTTAAGTACAAGAAGACTGACTCATCTTACTGTCTATGTTTTGAACCATTCCTGTGACACTAGTTATGGATTGCGATGCTTCACTTCAGGTTTACTGTATCCTTTGGAGCTTCTTATTGACGATTAAACACAGATATTGTCTCGGAATTAAATACAAAATGCACAATGCCGACTTAAGTACAAGAAGACTGACTCTTCCTACTGTCTATGTTTGAACCATTCCATTGACACTAGTTATAGACTCCGATGCTTCACTTCAGGTTTACTGTTTCCCTTGGACCTTCTTATTGACCACTAAACATTGAAATTGCATCGGAATTAAATACAAAAGGCACAATGCCGACTTAAGTACATGAAGACTGACTCTTCTTACTGACTATGTTTTTAACCACTTATGTGACACTAGTTGTAGATTCGGATGCTTCACTTCAGGTTTACTGTATCCCTTGGACCTTTTTATTGACGATGAAACACAGAAATTGCATTGGAATTAAATACAAAAGGCACAATGCCGACTTAAGTACAAGATGGCTGACTCTTCTTACTGTCTATGATTTGAACCATTCCTGTGACACTAGTTATAGATTCCGATGCTTCACTCCAGGTTTACTGTATCGCTTGGACCTTCTTTTTGACGATGAAACACAGAAATTGCATCGGAATTAAATAGAAAAGGAACAATGCCGACTTAAGTACACGAAGACTGACTCTTCTTACTGACTATATCTTGATCCATTCCTGTGACACTCTTTATAGATTCCGATGCTTCACTTCAGGTTTACTGTATCCCTAGGACCATCTTATTGACGATGAAACACAGAAATTGCATCGGAACCTAATACAAAAGGCACAATGCCGACTAATGTATAAGTTGACTGACTCTTCCTACTGTCTATGTTTTGAACCATTCATGTGACATTATTTATGGATTCCAATGCTTCACTTCAGGTTTACTGTATCCCTTGGACCTTCTTATTGACGATGAAACACATAAATTGAATCGGAATTAAATACAAAAGGCACAATGCCGACTTAAGTACAAGATGACTGACTCCTCCTACTGTCTATGTTATGAACCATTCCTGTGACACTAGTTATGGATTCCGATGCTTCACTTCAGGTTTACTGTATCCCGTGGATCTTCTTATTGGCGATGAAACACAGAAATGGCATCGGAATTAAATGCAAAAGGCACAATGCCGACTTAAGTACAAGAAGACTGACTCTTCTTACTGTCTATGTTTTGAACCATTCCTGTGACACTAGTTATAGATTCCGATGCTTCACTCCAGGTTTACTGTATCGCTTGGAGCTTCTTATTGACGATGAAACACCGAAATTGCATCGGAAATAATACAAAAAGCACAATGCCGAATGCCGACTTAAGTACAAAAAGACTGGTTCTTTCTACTGACTATGTTTGAACCATTCCCGTGACAGTAAGTATTGATTTCGATGCTTCACATCAGGTTTACTGTATCCCTTGGACGTTCTTATTGGCGACGAATCACAGAAATTGCATCGGAATTAAATAGAAAAGGCACAATGCCGACTTAAGTACAAGAAGACTGACTCTTCCTACTGTCTATGTTTTGAACCATTCCTGAGACACTAGTTATAGATTCCGATGCTTCACCTCCGGTTATCTGTATCCCTTTGACCTTCTTATTGACGATGAAACACAGAAATAGCATCGGAATTAAATAGAAAAGGCACAATGCTGACTTAAGTACAAGAAGACTGACTCTTCTTACTGTCTATGTTTTGAACCATTCCTGTGACGCTAGTTACAGATTCCGATGCTTCACTTCAGGGTTACTGTATCCCGTGGATCTTCTTATTGGCGATGAAACACAGATATGGCATCGGAATTAAATACAATAGGCACAATGCCGACTTAAGTACAAGAAGACTGACTCTTCTTACTGACTATGTTTTGAACCATTCCTGTGACACTAGTTATAGATTCCGATGCTTCACTTCAGGTTTGCTGAATCCCTTGGATATTCTTATTGACGATGAAACACAGAAATTGCATCAGAATTAAATACAAAAGGCACAATGCCGAATTAAGTACAAGAAGACTGACTCTTCTTACTGTTTATGTTATGAACCATTCCAGTGACGCTAGTTGTAGATTCCGATGCTTCACTTCAGGTTTATTGTATAACTTGGACCTTCTTATTGACGACGAAACACAGAAATAGCGTCGGAATTAAATAGAAGAGGCACAATACCGACTTAAGTACAAGAAGACTGACTCTTCTTACTGTCTATGATTTGAACCATTCCTGTGACACTAGTTATAGATTCCGATGCTTCACTCCAGGTTTACTGTATCGCCTGGACCTTCTCATTGACGATGAAACACCGAAATTGCATCGGAATTAAATACAAAAGGCACAATGCCGACATAAGTACATGAAGACTGACTCTCCTTGCTGACTATGCTTTGAACCATTCCTGTGACACTAGTTATAGATTCCGATGCTTCACTTCAGGTTTACTCTATCCGTTGGACCTTCGTATTGACGATGAAACACAGAAATTGCATCGGAATGAAATACAAAAGGCATAATGCCGACCTAAGTACAAGAAGACTGATTCTTCTTACTGATTATATTTTGAACCATTCCTGTGACACTAGTTATTGATTCCGATGCTTCACTTCAGGTTTACTGTATCCCTTGGATCTTCTTATTGATGATGAAACACAGAAATTGCATCGGAAATAATACAAAAAGCACAATGCCGACTTAAGTACAAAAAGACTGGCTCTTTCTACTGACTATGTTTTGAACCATTCCCGTGACACTAAGTATAGATTCCGATGCTTCACTTCAGGTATACTGTATCCCTTGGACGCTCTTATTGACGATGAAACACAGAAATTGCATCGGAAGTAAATACAAAAGGCACAATGCAGACTTAAGTACAAGATGACTGACTCCTCCTACTGTCTATGTTATGAACCATTCCTGTGACACTAGTTATTGATTCCGATGCTTCACTTCAGGTTTACTGTATCCCTTGAACCTTCTTATTGGCGATGAAACACAGAAATGGCATCGGAATTAAATACAAAAGGCACAATGCCGACTTAAGTACAAGAAGACTGACTCTTCTTACTGACTATGTTTTGAACCATTCCTGTGACACTAGTTATAGATTCCGATGCTTGACTTCAGGTTTGCTGAATCCCTTGGATATTCTTATTGACGATGAAACACAGAAATTGCATCAGAATTAAATACAAAAGGCACAATGCCGAATTAAGTACTAGAAGACTGACTCTTGTTACTGTTTATGTTATGAACCATTCCAGTGACGATAGTTGTAGATTCCGATGCTTCACTTCAGGTTTATTGTATAACTTGGACCTTTTTACTGACGACGAAACACAGAAATAGCGTCGGAATTAAATAGAAGAGGCACAATACCGACTTAAGTACAAGAAGACTATCTCTTCCTACTGTCTATGGTTTGTACCATTCCTGTGACACTAGTTATAGATTCCGACGCTTCACTTCAGGTTTACTGAATCCCTTGGACCTTCTTATTGACGATGAAACACAAAAATTGCATCGGACTTAAATACAAAAGGCACAATGCCGACTTAAGTAGAAGAAGACTGACTCTTCTTACTGTCTATGCTTTGACCCATTCCTGTGACACTAGTTATAGATTCCGATGCTTCACTCCTGGTTTACTGTATCGCTTGGACCTTCTTATTGACGATGAAACACCGAAATTGCATCGGAATTAAATACAAAAGGCACAATGCCGACTTAAGTACATGAAGACTGACTCTCCTTGCTGACTATGTTTTGAACCATTCCTGTGACACTAGTTATAGATTCCGATTCTTCACTTCAGGTTTACTGTATCCCTCTGACCTTCTTAGTGACGATGAAACACAGAAATTGTATTGGAATTAAATACAAAAGGCACAATGCCGACTTAAGTACAAGAAGACTGACTCTTCTTACTGTCTATGTTTTGAACCATTCCTGTGACACTAGTTATAGATTCCAATGCTTTACTCCAGGTTCACTGTATCCCTTGGTACATCTTATTGACGATGAAATTCAGAAATTGCATCGGAATTAAATAGAAAAGGCACAATGCCGACTTAAGTACGAGAAGGCCGACTCTTCTCATTGACTATGTTTTGAACCATTAATGTGACACTAGTTATAGATTCCGATGCTTCACTTCAGGTTTACTGTATCCCTTGGACCTTCTTATTGACGATGAAACACATAAATTGCATCGGAATTAAATACAAAAGGCACAATGCCGACTTTAGTGCAAGATGACTGACTCCTCCTACTGTCTATGTTTGAACCATTCCTGTGACACTAGTTATAGATTCCGATGTTTCACTTCAGGTTTACTGTATCCCTTGGACCTTCTTATTGGCGATGAAACACAGAAATTGCATCGGAATTAAATACAAAAGGCACATTGCCGACTTAAGTACAAGAAGACTGACTCTTCTTACTGACTATGTTTTGAACCATTCCTGTGACACTAGTTATAGATTCCGATGCTTCACTTCAGGTTTGCTCAATCCCTTGGATATTCTTATTGACGATGAAACACAGAAATTGCATCAGAATTAAATACAAAAGGCACAATGCCGACTTAAGTACAAGAAGACTGACTCTTCTTACTGTTTACGTTTTGAACCATTCCAGTGACGCTAGTTGTAGATTCCGATGCTTCACTTCAGGTTTATTGTATAACTTGGACCTTCTTTTTGATGACGGAACACAGAAATAGCGTCGGAATTAAATAGAAGAGGCACAATGCCGACTTAAGTACAAGAAGACTATCTCTTCCTACTGTCTATGATTTGTACCATTCCTGTGACACTAGTTACAGATTCCGACGCTTTACTTCAGGCTTACTGTATCCCTTGGACCTTCTTATTAATGATGATACACTTAAATTGCATCGGAATTAAATACAAAAGGCACAATGCCGACTTAAGTACAAGAAGACTGACTCTTCCTACTGTCTATGTTTGGAACCATTCCTGTGACACTAGTTTTAGATTCCGATGCTTCACTTCAGGTTTACTGAATCCCTTGGCCCTTTTTATTGACGATGAAACACAAAAATTGTATCGGAATTAAATACAAAAGGCACAATGCCGACTTAAGTAGAAGAAGACTGACTCTTCATACTGTCTATGCTTTGAACCATTCCTGTGACACTAGTTATAGTTTCCGATGCTTCACTCCAGGTTTACTGTATCGCTTGGACCTTCTTATTGACGATGAAACACCGAAATTGCATCGGAATTAAATACAAAAGGCCCAATGCCGACTTAAGTACATGAAGACTGACTCTCCCTGCTGACTATGTTTTGAACCATTCCTGTGACACTAGTTATAGATTCCGATGCTTCACTTCAGGTTTACTGTATCCGTTGGACCTTCTTATTGACGATGAAACACAGAAATTGCATCGGAATTAAATACAAAAGGCATAATGCCGACTTAAGTACAAGAAGACTGACTCTTCTTACTGATTATATTTTGAACCATACCTGTGACACTAGTTATTGATTCCGATGCTTCACTTCAGGATTACTGTATCCCTTGGACCTTCTTATTGGCGACGAAACACAGAAATTGCATCGGAATTAAACAGAAAAGGCACAATGCCGACTTAAGTACAAGAAGACTGACTCTTCCTACTGTCTATGATTTAACCATTCCCGTGACACTAAGTATAGATTCCGACACTTCACCTCAGGTTTACTGTATCCCTCTCACCTTCTTACTGACGATGAAACACAGAAATATCATCGGAATTAAATAGAAAAGTCACAATGCCGACTTAAGTACAAGAAGACTGACTCATCTTACTGACTATGTTTGAACCATTCCTGTGACACTAGTTATAGATTCCGATGCTTCACTTCAGGTTTACTGTATCCCTTAGGACTTCTTATTGACGATGAAACACAGAAATTTTATCGGAATTAAAGAGAAAAGGCAAAATGCCGAATCAAGTACAAGAAGACTGACTCTTCTAACTGACTATGTTTGGAACCATTCCTGTGTCACTAGTTATAGATTCCGATGCTTCACTTCAGGTTTACTGTATCCCTTGGACCTTCTGATTGATGACGAAACACAGAAATTGCATCGGAATTAAATAGAAAATGCACAATGCCGACTTATGTACAAGAAGACTGCCTCTTCCTACTGTCTATGTTTTGAACCATTCCTGTGACACTAGTTATGGATTCCGATGCTTCACTTCAGGTTTACTGTATCCCTTGAACCTCCTTATTGCCAATGAAACACAGAAATTGCATCGGAATTGGATACAAAAGGCACAATGCCGACTTAAGTACAAGAGTACTGCCTCTTCATACTGACCATATCTTGAACCATTCCTGTGACACTAGTTATAGATTCCGATGCTTCACTTCAGGTTTACTGTATCCCTTGGATCTTCTTATTGACGATGAAACACAGAAATTGCATCGGAATTAAATGCCGACTTAAGTACAAGAAGACTGACTCTTCTTACTGACTATGATTTGAACCATTCCAGTGATACTAGTTGTAGATTCCGATGCTTCACTTCAGGTTTACTGTATCCCTCTGACCTTCTTATTAACGATGAAACACCGATATTGCATCGGAATTAAATAGAGAAGGCACAATGCCGACTTAAGTACAAGAAGACCGACTCTTCCAACTGTCTATGTTTTGAACCATTCCTGTGACACTAGTTATAGATTCCGATGCTTCACTTCAGGTCGACTGTATCCCTCTGACCTTCTTTTTGACGATGAAACACAGAAATTGCATCGGAATTAAATAGAAAAGGAACAATGCCGACTTAAGTACACGAAGACTGACTCTTCTTACTGACTATATCTTGATCCATTCCTGTGACACTAGTTATAGATTCCGATGCTTCACTTCAGGTTTACTGCATCCCTAGGACCATCTTATTGACGATGAAACACAGAAATTGCATCGGAACCTAATACAAAAGGCACAATGCCGACTTATGTATAAGTTGACTGACTCTTCCTACTGTCTATGTTTTGAACCATTCATGTGACATTATTTATGGATTCCAATGCTTCACTTCAGGTTTACTGTATCCTTTGGACATTCTTATTGGCGACGAAAAACAGAAATTGCATCGGAATTAATTAGAAAAGGCACAATGCCAACTTAAGTACAAGAAGACTGACTCATCTTACTGTCTATGTTTTGAACCATTCCTGTGACACTAGTTATGGATTGCGATGCTTCACTTCAGGTTTACTGTATCCCTTGGAGCTTCTTATTGACGATTAAACACAGATATTGTCTCGGAATTAAATACAAAATGCACAATGCCGACTTAAGTACAAGAAGACTGACTCTTCCTACTGTCTATGTTTGAATCATTCCATTGACACTAGTTATAGACTCCGATGCTTCACTTCAGGTTTACTGTTTCCCTTGGACCTTCTTATTGACCACTAAACATTGAAATTGCATCGGAATTAAATACAAAAGGCACAATGCCGACTTAAGTACATGAAGACTGACTCTTCTTACTGACTATGTTTTTAACCACTTATGTGACACTAGTTGTAGATTCGGATGCTTCACTTCAGGTTTATTGTATAACTTGGACCTTCTTTTTGATGACGGAACACAGAAATAGCGTCGGAATTAAATAGAAGAGGCACAATGCCGACTTAAGTACAAGAAGACTATCTCTTCCTACTGTCTATGATTTGTACCATTCCTGTGACACTAGTTACAGATTCCGACGCTTTACTTCAGGCTTACTGTATCCCTTGGACCTTCTTATTAATGATGATACACTTAAATTGCATCGGAATTAAATACAAAAGGCACAATGCCGACTTAAGTACAAGAAGACTGACTCTTCCTACTGTCTATGTTTGGAACCATTCCTGTGACACTAGTTTTAGATTCCGATGCTTCACTTCAGGTTTACTGAATCCCTTGGCCCTTTTTATTTACGATGAAACACAAAAATTGTATCGGAATTAAATACAAAAGGCACAATGCCGACTTAAGTAGAAGAAGACTGACTCTTCATACTGTCTATGCTTTGAACCATTCCTGTGACACTAGTTATAGTTTCCGATGCTTCACTCCAGGTTTACTGTATCGCTTGGACCTTCTTATTGACGATGAAACACCGAAATTGCATCGGAATTAAATACAAAAGGCTCAATGCCGACTTAAGTACATGAAGACTGACTCTCCCTGCTGACTATGTTTTGAACCATTCCTGTGACACTAGTTATAGATTCCGATGCTTCACTTCAGGTTTACTGTATCCGTTGGACCTTCTTATTGACGATGAAACACAGAAATTGCATCGGAATTAAATACAAAAGGCATAATGCCGACTTAAGTACAAGAAGACTGACTCTTCTTACTGATTATATTTTGAACCATACCTGTGACACTAGTTATTGATTCCGATGCTTCACTTCAGGATTACTGTATCCCTTGGACCTTCTTATTGGCGACGAAACACAGAAATTGCATCGGAATTAAACAGAAAAGGCACAATGCCGACTTAAGTACAAGAAGACTGACTCTTCCTACTGTCTATGATTTAACCATTCCCGTGACACTAAGTATAGATTCCGACACTTCACCTCAGGTTTACTGTATCCCTCACACCTTCTTACTGACGATGAAACACAGAAATATCATCGGAATTAAATAGAAAAGTCACAATGCCGACTTAAGTACAAGAAGACTGACTCATCTTACTGACTATGTTTGAACCATTCCTGTGACACTAGTTATAGATTCCGATGCTTCACTTCAGGTTTACTGTATCCCTTAGGACTTCTTATTGACGATGAAACACAGAAATTTTATCGGAATTAAAGAGAAAAGGCAAAATGCCGAATCAAGTACAAGAAGACTGACTCTTCTAACTGACTATGTTTGGAACCATTCCTGTGTCACTAGTTATAGATTCCGATGCTTCACTTCAGGTTTACTGTATCCCTTGGACCTTCTGATTGATGACGAAACACAGAAATTGCATCGGAATTAAATAGAAAATGCACAATGCCGACTTATGTACAAGAAGACTGCCTCTTCCTACTGTCTATGTTTTGAACCATTCCTGTGACACTAGTTATGGATTCCGATGCTTCACTTCAGGTTTACTGTATCCCTTGAACCTCCTTATTGCCAATGAAACACAGAAATTGCATCGGAATTGGATACAAAAGGCACAATGCCGACTTAAGTACAAGAGTACTGCCTCTTCATACTGACCATATCTTGAACCATTCCTGTGACACTAGTTATAGATTCCGATGCTTCACTTCAGGTTTACTGTATCCCTTGGATCTTCTTATTGACGATGAAACACAGAAATTGCATCGGAATTAAATGCCGACTTAAGTACAAGAAGACTGACTCTTCTTACTGACTATGATTTGAACCATTCCAGTGATACTAGTTGTAGATTCCGATGCTTCACTTCAGGTTTACTGTATCCCTCTGACCTTCTTATTAACGATGAAACACCGATATTGCATCGGAATTAAATAGAGAAGGCACAATGCCGACTTAAGTACAAGAAGACCGACTCTTCCAACTGTCTATGTTTTGAACCATTCCTGTGACACTAGTTATAGATTCCGATGCTTCACTTCAGGTCGACTGTATCCCTCTGACCTTCTTTTTGACGATGAAACACAGAAATTGCATCGGAATTAAATAGAAAAGGAACAATGCCGACTTAAGTACACGAAGACTGACTCTTCTTACTGACTATATCTTGATCCATTCCTGTGACACTAGTTATAGATTCCGATGCTTCACTTCAGGTTTACTGCATCCCTAGGACCATCTTATTGACGATGAAACACAGAAATTGCATCGGAACCTAATACAAAAGGCACAATGCCGACTTATGTATAAGTTGACTGACTCTTCCTACTGTCTATGTTTTGAACCATTCATGTGACATTATTTATGGATTCCAATGCTTCACTTCAGGTTTACTGTATCCTTTGGACATTCTTATTGGCGACGAAAAACAGAAATTGCATCGGAATTATTTAGAAAAGGCACAATGCCAACTTAAGTACAAGAAGACTGACTCATCTTACTGTCTATGTTTTGAACCATTCCTGTGACACTAGTTATGGATTGCGATGCTTCACTTCAGGTTTACTGTATCCCTTGGAGCTTCTTATTGACGATTAAACACAGATATTGTCTCCGAATTAAATACAAAATGCACAATGCCGACTTAAGTACAAGAAGACTGACTCTTCCTACTGTCTATGTTTGAACCATTCCATTGACACTAGTTATAGACTCAGATGCTTCACTTCAGGTTTACTGTTTCCCTTGGACCTTCTTATTGACCACTAAACATTGAAATTGCATCGGAATTAAATACAAAAGGCACAATGCCGACTTAAGTACATGAAGACTGACTCTTCTTACTGACTATGTTTTTAACCACTTATGTGACACTAGTTGTAGATTCGGATGCTTCACTTCAGGTTTACTGTATCCCTTGGACCTTTTTATTGACGATGAAACACAGAAATTGCATTGGAATTAAATACAAAAGGCACAATGCCGACTTAAGTACAAGATGGCTGACTCTTCTTACTGTCTATGATTTGAACCATTCCTGTGACACTAGTTATAGATTCCGATGCTTCACTCCAGGTTTACTGTATACCTTGGACCTTCTTATTGACGATGAAACACAGAAATTGCATCGGAATTAAATACAAAAGGCACAATGCCGACATAAGTACAAGAAGACTGATTGTCCTTACTGACTATGTTATCAACCATTCCTGTGATTCTAGTTATAGATTCCGACGCTTCACGTCAGGTTTACTGTATCCCTCTCACCTTCTTACTGACGATGAAACACAGAAATTGCATCGGAATTAAATACAAAAGGCACAATGCCGACTTAAGTACAAGAAGACTGACTCTTCTTAGTGTCTATGTTTTGAACAATTCCTGTGACGCTAGTTACAGATTCCGATGCTTCACTTCAATTTTACTGTATCCCTTGGACCTTCTTATTGACGATAAAACACAGAAATTGCATCGGAATTAAATACAAAAGGCACAATGCTGACTTAAGTACAAGAAGACTGACTCTTCTTACTGACTATGTGTTGAACCATTCCTGTGACACTATTTGGAGATTCCGATGCTTCCCTTCAGGTTTACTGTATCCCTCTGACCTTCTTATTGTCGATTAAACACAGTAATTGCATCGGAATTAAATTGAAAAGGGCACAATGCAGACTTAAGTACAAGAAGACTGACTCTTCTTACTGTCTATGTTTTGAACCATTCCGGTGACACTAGCTATAGATTCCGATGCTCCACTTCAGGTTTACTGTATCTCTTGGACCTTCTTATTGACGATGAAACACAGAAGGTGCATCGGAATTAAATACAAAAGGCACAATGCCGACTTAAGTACAAGAAGACTGACTCTTCTTACCGACTATGATTTGAATCATTCCTGTGACACTAGATATAGATTCCGATGCTTCACTTCAGGTTTACTGTATCCCTCTGACCTTCTTATTGACGATGAAACACAGAAATATCATCGGAAATAAATACAAAAGGCACAATACGGACTGAAGTACATGTAGACTGAATCTTCCTACTGTCTAAGTTAAGAACCATTCCCATGACACTTGTTATAGATTCCGATGCTTTATATCAGGTTTACTGTATCCCTTGGACCTTCTTAATGACGATGAAACACAGATAGTGCATCGGAATTAAATACAAAAGGCCCAATGCCAAATTAAGTACAAGAAGACTGACTCTTCCTATTGTGTATGTTTTGAACCATTCCTGTGACACTAGTTATAGATTCCGATGCTTCACTTCAGGGTTACTGTATCCCTCTGACCTTCTTTTTGACGATGAAACACAGAAATTGCATCGGAATTAAATAGAAAAGGCACAATGCCGACTTAAGTACAGGAAGACTGACTCTTCTTACTGACTATGTTTTGAACCATTCCTGTGACACTAGTTGTATATTTCGATGCTTCACTTCAGGTTTACTGCATCCCTACGACCTTCTTATTGACGATGAAACACAGAAATTGTATCGGAACTAAATACAAAAGGCACAATGCCGACTTATGTATAAGATGACTGACTCTTCTTACTGTCTATGTATTGAACCATTCCTGTGACACTAGTTATAGATTCCGATTCTTCACCTCAGTTTCACTGAATCCCTCTGACCTTCTTATAGACGATGAAACACAGAAATTGCATCGGAATTAAATAGAAAAGGCACAATGCCGTCTTAAGTACATGAAGACTGACTCTTCTTACTGACAATATCTTGAACCATTCCTGTGACACTAGTTATAGATTCCGATGCTTCACCTCAGTTTCACTGAATCACTCTGACCTTCTTATTGACGATGAAACACAGAAATTGCATCGGAACTAAATACTAAAGGCACAACGCCGACTTAAGTACAAGAAGGCTGACTCTTCCTATTGTGTATGTTTTGAACCATTCCTGTGACACTAGTTACAGGTTCCGATGCTTCACTTCAGGTTTACTGTATCCCTTGGACATTCTTATTGGCGATGAAACACAGAAATTGCATCGCAATTAAATAGAAAAAGCACAATGCCGACATAAGTACAAGAAGACTGATTGTCCTTACTGACTATGTTATCAACCATTCCTGTGATTCTAGTTATAGATTCCGACGCTTCACGTCAGGTTTACTGTATCCCTCTCACCTTCTTACTGACGATGAAACACAGAAATTGCATCGGAATTAAATAGAAAAGTCACAATGCCGACTTAAGTACAAGAAGACTGACTCATCTTACTGACTATGTTTGAACCATTCCTGTGACACTAGTTATAGATTCCGATGCTTCACTTCAGGTTTACTGTATCCCTCTGACCTTCGTATTGACGATGAAACACAGTAATTGCATCGGACTTAATTTAAAAAGGGCACAATGCCGACTTAAGTACAAGAAGACTGACTCTTCTTACTGTCTATGTTTTGAACCATTCCTGTGACACTAGTTATAGATTCCGATGCTTCACTTCAGGTTTACTGTATCCCTTTGGCCTTCTTATTGACGATGAAACACAGAAATAGCATCGGAATGAAATACAAAAGGCACAATACCGACTTAAGTACAAGAAGACTGACTCGTCTTACTGACTATGATTTGAACCATTCCTGTGACACCAGTTAGAGATTCCGATGCTTCATTTCCGGTTTATTGTATCCCTCTGACCTTCGTATTGACGATGAAACACAGTAATTGCATCGGACTTAATTTAAAAAGGGCACAATGCCGACTTAAGTACAAGAAGACTGACTCTTCTTACTGTCTATGTTTTGAACCATTCCTGTGACACTAGTTATAGATTCCGATGCTTCACTTCAGGTTTACTGTATCCCTTGGACCTTCTTATTGACGATGAAATACAGAAATTGCATCGGAATTAAATACAAAAGGCACAATGCCGACTTAAGTAGAAGATGACCGACCCTTCTTACTGTATATGTTCTGAACCATTCATGTGACAAAAGTTCTAGATTCCGATGCTTTACTTCAGGTTTACTGTATCCCTCTGACCATCCTATTGACGATGAAACACAGAAATTGAATCGGAATTAAATACAAAAGGCACAATGCCGACTTAATTACAAGAAGACTGACTCTTCTTACTGCCTATATTTTGAGCCATATCTGTGACACTAGTTATAGTTTCCGATGCTTCACTTCAGCTTTACTGTATCCCTTGGACCTTCTTATTGACGATGAAACACTGAAATAGCATCGGAATTAAATAGAAAAGGCACAATGCCGAATCAAGTACAAGAAGACTGACTCTTCTAACTGACTATGATTGGAACCATTCCTGTGACACTAGTTATAGATTCCGATGATTCACTTCAGGTCTACTGTGTCCCTGTGACCTTCTTATTGAAGATGAAACACCGAAATGGCATCGGAATTAAATAGAAAAGGCACAATGCCGACTTAAGTACATGAAGACTGACTCTTCTTAATGACAATGTTTTTAACCACTCCTGTGACATTAGTTGTAGATTCGGATGCTTCACTTCAGGTTTACTCTATCCCTTGGATCTTCTTATTGACGATGAAACACAGAAATTGCATCGGAATTAAATACAAAAGGCACAATGCCGACTTAAGTACAAGAAGACTGACTCTTCTTACTGACTATGATTTGAACCATTCCAGTGATACTAGTTGTAGATTCCGATGCTTCACTTCATGTTTACTGTATCCCTCTGACCTTCTTATTAACGATGAAACACCGATATTGCATCGGAATTAAATAGAAAAGGCACAATGCCGACTTAACTACAAGAAGACCGACTCTTCCAACTGTCTATGTTTGAACCATTCCTGTGACACTAGTTATAGATTCCGATGCTTCACCTCAGGTTCACTGGATCCCTCTGACCTTCTTATTGACGATGAAACACAGAAATTGCATCGGAATTAAATAGAAAAGGCACAATGCCGTCTTAAGTACAAGCAGACTGACTCTTCTTAGTGTCTATGTTTTGAACCATTCCTGTGACGCTAGTTACAGATTCCGATGCTTCACTTCAAATATACTGTATCCCTTGGACCTTCTTATTGACGATGAAACACAGAAATTGCATCGGAATTAAATACAAAAGGCACAATGCTGACTTAAGTACAAGAAGACTGACTCTTCTTACTGACTATGTGTTGAACCATTCCTGTGACACTATTTGGAGATTCCGATGCTTCCCTTCAGGTTTACTGTATCCCTCTGGCCTTCGTATTGTCGATTAAACACAGTAATTGCATCGGAATTAAATTGAAAAGGGCACAATGCATACTTAAGTACAAGAAGACTGACTCTTCTTACTGTCTATGTTTTGAACCATTCCGGTGACACTAGCTATAGATTCCGATGCTCCACTTCAGGTTTACTGTATCTCTTGGACCTTCTTATTGACGATGAAACACAGAAGTTGCATCGGAATTAAATACAAAAGGCACAATGCCGACTTAAGTACAAGAAGACTGACTCTTCTTACCGACTATGATTTGAATCATTCCTGTGACACTAGATATAGATTCCGATGCTTCACTTCAGGTTTACTGTATCCCTCTGACCTTCTTATTGACGATGAAACACAGAAATATCATCGGAAATAAATACAAAAGGCACAATACGGACTGAAGTACATGTAGACTGAATCTTCCTACTGTCTAAGTTAAGAACCATTCCCATGACACTTGTTATAGATTCCGATGCTTTATATCAGGTTTACTGTATCCCTTGGACCTTCTTAATGACGATGAAACACAGATAGTGCATCGGAATTAAATACAAAAGGCCCAATGCCAAATTAAGTACAAGAAGACTGGCTCTTCCTATTGTGTATGTTTTGAACCATTCCTGTGACACTAGTTATAGATTCTGATGCTTCACTTCAGGGTTACTGTATCCCTCTGACCTTCTTTTTGACGATGAAACACAGAAATTGCATCGGAATTAAATAGAAAAGGCACAATGCCGACTTAAGTACCGGAAGACTGACTCTTCTTACTGACTATGTTTTGAACCATTCCTGTGACACTAGTTGTATATTTCGATGCTTCACTTCAGGTTTACTGCATCCCTAGGACCTTCTTATTGACGATGAAACACAGAAATTGTATCGGAACTAAATACAAAAGGCACAATGCCGACTTATGTATAAGATGACTGACTCTTCTTACTGTCTATGTATTGAACCATTCCTGTGACACTAGTTATAGATTCCGATTCTTCACCTCAGTCTCACTGAATCCCTCTGACCTTCTTATAGACGATGAAACACAGAAATTGCATCGCAATTAAATAGAAAAAGCACAATGCCGACATAAGTACAAGAAGACTGATTGTCCTTACTGACTATGTTATCAACCATTCCTGTGATTCTAGTTATAGATTCCGACGCTTCACGTCAGGTTTACTGTATCCCTCTCACCTTCTTACTGACGATGAAACACAGAAATTGCATCGGAATTAAATTGAAAAGTCACAATGCCGACTTAAGTACAAGAAGACTGACTCATCTTACTGACTATGTTTGAACCATTCCTGTGACACTAGTTATGGATTCCGATGCTTCACTTCAGGTTTACTGTATCCCTTTGGCCTTCTTATTGACGATGAAACACAGAAATAGCATCGGAATGAAATACAAAAGGCACAATACCGACTTAAGTACAAGAAGACTGACTCGTCTTACTGACTATGATTTGAACCATTCCTGTGACACCAGTTAGAGATTCCGATGCTTCATTTCCGGTTTATTGTATCCCTCTGACCTTCGTATTGACGATGAAACACAGTAATTGCATCGGACTTAATTTAAAAAGGGCACAATGCCGACTTAAGTACAAGAAGACTGATTCTTCTTACTGTCTATGTTTTGAACCATTCCTGTGACACTAGTTATAGATTCCGATGCTTCACTTCAGGTTTACTGTATCCCTTGGACCTTCTTATTGACGATGAAATACAGAAATTGCATCGGAATTAAATACAAAAGGCACAATGCCGACTTAAGTAGAAGATGACCGACCCTTCTTACTGTATATGTTCTGAACCATTCATGTGACAAAAGTTCTAGATTCCGATGCTTCACTTCAGGTTTACTGTATCCCTCTGACCATCCTATTGACAATGAAACACAGAAATTGAATCGGAATTAAATACAAAAGGCACAATGCCGACTTAATTACAAGAAGACTGACTCTTCTTACTGCCTATATTTTGAGCCATATCTGTGACACTAGTTATAGTTTCCGAAGCTTCACTTCAGCTTTACTGTATCCCTTGGACCTTCTTATTGACGATGAAACACTGAAATAGCATCGGAATTAAATAGAAAAGTCACAATGCCGAATCAAGTACAAGAAGACTGACTCTTCTAACTGACTATGATTGGAACCATTCCTGTGACACTAGTTATAGATTCCGATGATTCACTTCAGGTCTACTGTGTCCCTCTGACCTTCTTATTGAAGATGAAACACCGAAATGGCATCGGAATTAAATAGAAAAGGCACAATGCCGTCTTAAGTACATGAAGACTGACTCTTCTTACTGACTATATCTTTAACCATTCCTGTGACACTAGTTATAGATCCCGATGCTTCACATCAGTTTCACTGAATCCCTCTGACCTTCTTATTGACGATGAAACACAGAAATTGCATCGGAATTAAATACTAAAGGCACAATGCCGACTTAAGTACAAGACGGCTGACTCTTCCTATTGTGTATGTTTTGAACCATTCCTGTGACACTAGTTATAGATTCCGATGCTTCACTTCAGGGTTACTGTATCCCTCTGACCTTCTTTTTGACGATGAAACACAGAAATTGCATCGGAATTAAATAGAAAAGGCACAATGCCGACTTAAGTACATGAAGACTGACTCTTCTTAATGACAATGTTTCTAACCACTCCTGTGACATTAGTTGTAGATTCGGATGCTTCACTTCAGGTTTACTGTATCCCTTGGACCTTCTTAGTGACGATGAAACACAGAAATTGCATCGGAATTAAATACAAAAGGCACAATGCCGACTTAAGTGTAAGATGGCTGACTCTACTTACTGTCTATGATTTGAACCAATCCTGTGACACTAGTTATAGATTCCGATGCTTCACTCTAGGTTTACTCTATACCTTGTACCTTCTTATTAACGATGATACGCATAAATTGCATCGGAATTAAATACAAAAGGCGCCATGCCGACTTAAGTACAAGAAGACTGACTCTTCCTACTGTCTATGTTTGGAACCATTCCTGTGACACTAGTTATAGATTCTGATGCTTTACTTCAGGTTTACTGAATCCCTTGGACCTTCTTATTGACGATGAAACACAAAAATTGCATCGGAATTAAATACAAAAGGCACAATGCCGACATAAGTACAAGAAGACTGACTCTTCTTACTGTCTATGTTTTGAACCATTCCTGTGACACTAGTTATAGATTCCGATGCAACGCTCCTCCGGTTATCTGTATCCCTCTGACCTTCTTATTGATGATGAAACACAGAAATTGCATCGGAATTAAATAGAAAAGGCACAATGCCGACTTAAGTACAAGAAGATTGACTCTTCCTACTGTCTATGTTTCGAACCATTCCTGTGACACTAGTTATGGATTCTTATGCTTCACTTCAGGTTTACTGTATCCCTTGGACATTCTTATTGACGATGAAACACAGAAGGTGCATCGGAATTAAATACAAAAGGCACAATGCCGACTTAAGTACAAGAAGACTGACTCTTCTTACCGACTATGATTTGAATCATTCCTGTGACACTAGATATAGATTCCGATGCTTCACTTCAGGTTTACTGTATCCCTCTGACCTTCTTATTGACGATGAAACACAGAAATATCATCGGAAATAAATACAAAAGGCACAATACGGACTGAAGTACATGTAGACTGAATCTTCCTACTGTCTAAGTTAAGAACCATTCCCATGACACTTGTTATAGATTCCGATGCTTTATATCAGGTTTACTGTATCCCTTGGACCTTCTTAATGACGATGAAACACAGATAGTGCATCGGAATGAAATACAAAAGGCCCAATGCCAAATTAAGTACAAGAAGACTGACTCTTCCTATTGTGTATGTTTTGGACCATTCCTGTGACACTAGTTATAGATTCCGATGCTTCACTTCAGGGTTACTGTATCCCTCTGACCTTCTTTTTGACGATGAAACACAGAAATTGCATCGGAATTAAATAGAAAAGGCACAATGGCGACTTAAGTACAGGAAGACTGACTCTTCTTACTGACTATGTTTTGAACCATTCCTGTGACACTAGTTGTATATTTCGATGCTTCACTTCAGGTTTACTGCATCCCTAGGACCTTCTTATTGACGATGAAACACAGAAAATGTATCGGAACTAAATACAAAAGGCACAATGCCGACTTATGTATAAGATGACTGACTCTTCTTACTGTCTATGTATTGAACCATTCCTGTGACACTAGTTATAGATTCCGATTCTTCACCTCAGTTTCACTGAATCCCTCTGACCTTCTTATAGACGATGAAACACAGAAATTGCATCGGAATTAAATAGAAAAGGCACAATGCCGTCTTAAGTACATGAAGACTGACTCTTCTTACTGACAATATCTTGAACCATTCCTGTGACACTAGTTATAGATTCCGATGCTTCACCTCAGTTTCACTGAATCCCTCTGACCTTCTTATTGACGATGAAACACAGAAATTGCATCGGAACTAAATACTAAAGGCACAATGCCGACTTAAGTACAAGAAGGCTGACTCTTCCTATTGTGTATGTTTTGAACCATTCCTGTGACACTAGTTACAGGTTCCGATGCTTCACTTCAGGTTTACTGTATCCCTTGGACATTCTTATTGGCGATGAAACACAGAAATTGCATCGCAATTAAATAGAAAAAGCACAATGCCGACATAAGTACAAGAAGACTGATTGTCCTTACTGACTATGTTATCAACCATTCCTGTGATTCTAGTTATAGATTCCGACGCTTCACGTCAGGTTTACTGTATCCCTCTCACCTTCTTACTGACGATGAAACACAGAAATTGCATCGGAATTAAATAGAAAAGTCACAATGCCGACTTAAGTACAAGAAGACTGACTCATCTTACTGACTATGTTTGAACCATTCCGGTGACACTAGTTATAGATTCCGATGCTTCACTTCAGGTTTACTGTATCCCTTTGGCCTTCTTATTGACGATGAAACACAGAAATAGCATCGGAATGAAATACAAAAGGCACAATACCGACTTAAGTACAAGAAGACTGACTCGTCTTACTGACTATGATTTGAACCATTCCTGTGACACCAGTTAGAGATTCCGATGCTTCATTTCCGGTTTATTGTATCCCTCTGACCTTCGTTGTTGTTGTGGTCTTCAGTCCTGAGACTGGTTTGATGCAGCTCTCCATGCTACTCTATCCTGTGCAAGCTTTTTCATCTCCCAGTACCTACTGCAACCTACATCCTTCTGAATCTGCTTAGTGTATTCATCTCTTGGTCTCCCTCTACGATTTTTACCCTCCACGCTGCCCTCCAATACTAAATTGGTGATCCCTTGATGCCTCAGAACATGTCCTACCAACCGATCCCTTCTTCTGGTCAAGTTGTACCACAAACTTCTCTTCTCCCCAATCCTATTCAATACTTCCTCATTAGTTATGTGATCTACCCATCTAATCTTCAGCATTCTTCTGTAGCACCACATTTCGAAAGCCTCTATTCTCTTCTTATCCAAACTATTTATCGTCCATGTTTCACTTCCATACATGGCTACACTCCATACGAATACTTTCAGAAATGACTTCCTGACACTTAAATCAATACTGGATGTTAACAAATTTCTCTTCTTCAGAAACGCTTTCCTTGCCATTGCCAGCCTACCTTTTATATCCTCTCTACTTCGACCATCATCAGTTATTTTGCTCCCCAAATAGCAAAACTCCTTCACTACTTTAAGTGCCTCATTCCCTAATCTAATTCCCTCAGCATCACCCGACTTAATTAGACTACATTCCATTATCCTTGTTTTGCTTTTGTTGATGTTCATCTTATATCCTCCTTTCAAGACACTGTCCAGTCCATTCAACTGCTCTTCCAAGTCCTTTGCTGTCTCTGACAGAATTACAATGTCATCGGCGAACCTCAAAGTTTTTATTTCTTCTCCATGGATTTTAATACCTACTCCGAATTTTTCTTTTGTTTCCATTACTGCTTGCTCAATATACAGATTGAACAACATCGGGGAGAGGCTACAACCCTGTCTTACTCCCTTCCCAACCACTGCTTCCCTTTCATGTCCCTCGACTCTTATAACTGCCATCTGGTTTCTGTACAAATTGTAAATAGCCTTTCGCTCCCTGTATTTTACCCCTGCCACCTTTAGAATTTGAAAGAGAGTATTCCAGTCAACATTGTCAAAAGCTTTCTCTAAGTCTACAAATGTTAGAAACGTAGGTTTGCCTTTCCTTAATCTTTCTTCTAAGATAAGTCGTAAGGTCAGTATTGCCTCACGTGTTCCAGTGTTTCTACGGAATCCAAACTGATCTTCCCCAATGTTGGCTTCTACTAGTTTTTCCATTCGTCTGTAAAGAATTCGTGTTAGTATTTTGCAGCTGTGACTTATTAAGCTGATAGTTCGGTAATTTTCACATCTGTCAACACCCGCTTTCTTTGGGATTGGAATTATTATATTCTTCTTGAAGTCTGAGGGTATTTCGCTTGTCTCATACATCTTCCTCACCAGATGGTAGAGTTTTGTCAGGACTGGCTCTCCCACGGCCGTCAGTAGTTCCAATGGAATATTGTCTACTCCGGGGGCTTTGTTTCGACTCAGGTCTTTCAGTGCTCTGTCAAACTCTTCACGCAGTATCATATCTCCCATTTCATCTTCATCTACATCCTCTTCCATTTCCATAATATTGTCCTCAAGTACATCGCCCTTGTATAGACCCTCTATATACTCCTTCCACCTTTCTGCTTTCCCTTCTTTGCTTAGAACTGGGTTTCCATCTGAGCTCTTGATATTCATACAAGTCGTTCTCTTATCTCCAAAGGTCTCTCTAATTTTCCTGTAGGCGGTATCTATCTTACCCCTAGTGAGATAGGCCTCTACATCCTTACATTTGTCCTCTAGCCATCCCTGCTTAGCCATTTTGCACTTTCTGTCGATCTCATTTTTGAGACGTTTGTATTCCTTTTTGCCTGTTTCACTTACTGCATTTTTATATTTTCTCCTTTCATCAATTAAATTCAATATTTCTTCTGTTACCCAAGGATTTCTACCAGTCCTCGTCTTTTTACCTACTTGATCCTCTGCTGCCTTCACTACTTCATCCCTCAAAGCTACCCATTCTTCTTCTACTGTATTTATTTCCCCCATTCCTGTCAATTGCTCCCTTATGCTCTCCCTGAATCTCTGTACAACCTCTGGTTCTTTTAGTTTATCCAGGTCCCATCTCCTTAAATTCCCACCTTTTTGCAGTTTCTTCAGTTTTAATCTACAGGTCATAACCAATAGATTGTGGTCAGAGTCCACATCTGCCCCTGGAAATGTCTTACAATTTAAAACCTGGTTCCTAAATCTCTGTCTTACCATTATATAATCTATCTGATACCTTTTAGTATCTCCAGGGTTCTTCCATGTATACAACCTTCTTTCATGATTCTTAAACCAAGTGTTAGTTATGATTATGTTGTGCTCTGTGCAAAATTCGACCAGGCGGCTTCCTCTTTCATTTCTGTCCCCCAATCCATATTCACCTACTATGTTTCCTTCTCTCCCTTTTCCTACACTCGAATTCCAGTCACCCATGACTATTAAATTTTCGTCTCCCTTCACAATCTGAATAATTTCTTTTATTTCATCATACATTTCTTCAATTTCTTCGTCATCTGCAGAGCTAGTTGGCATATAAACTTGTACTACTGTAGTAGGCATGGGCTTCGTATCTATCTTCGCCACAATAATGCGTTCACTATGCTGTTTGTAGTAGCTTACCCGCATTCCTATTTTCCTATTCATTATTAAACCTACTCCTGCATTACCCCTATTTGATTTTGTGTTTATAACCCTGTAGTCACCTGACCAGAAGTCTTGTTCCTCCTGCCACCGAACTTCACTAATTCCCACTATATCTAACTTCAACCTATCCATTTCCCTTTTTAAATTTTCTAACCTACCTGCCCGATTAAGGGATCTGACATTCCACGCTCCGATCCGTAGAACGCCAGTTTTCTTTCTCCTGATAACGACATCCTCTTGAGTAGTCCCCGCCCGGAGATCCGAATGGGGGACTATTTTACCTCCGGAATATTTTACCCAAGAGGACGCCATCATCATGTAATCATACAGTAAAGCTGCATGCCCTTGGGAAAAATTACGGCTGTAGTTTCCCCTTGCTTTCAGCCGTTCGCAGTACCAGCACAGCAAGGCCGTTTTGGTTATTGTTACAAGGCCAGATCAGTCAATCATCCAGACTGTTGCCCTTGCAACTACTGAAAAGGCTGCTGCCCCTCTTCAGGAACCACACGTTTGTCTGGCCTCTCAACAGATACCCCTCCGTTGTGGTTGCACCTATGGTACGGCTATCTGTATCGCTGAGGCACGCAAGCCTCCCCACCAACGGCAAGGTCCATGGTTCATGGGGGGGGCTGACCTTCGTATTGACGATGAAACACAGTAATTGCATCGGACTTAATTTAAAAAGGGCACAATGCCGACTTAAGTACAAGAAGACTGACTCTTCTTACTGTCTATGTTTTGAACCATTCCTGTGACACTAGTTATAGATTCCGATGCTTCACTTCAGGTTTACTGTATCCCTTGGACCTTCTTATTAACGATGAAACACAGAAATTGCATCGGAATTAAATACAAAAGGCACAATGCCGACTTAAGTAGAAGATGACCGACCCTTCTTACTGTATATGTTCTGAACCATTCATGTGACAAAAGTTCTAGATTCCGATGCTTCACTTCAGGTTTACTGTATCCCTCTGACCATCTTATTGACGATGAAACACAGAAATTGAATCGGAATTAAATACAAAAGGCACAATGCCGACTTAATTACAAGAAGACTGACTCTTCTTACTGCCTATATTTTGAGCCATATCTGTGACACTAGTTATAGTTTCCGATGCTTCACTTCAGCTTTACTGTATCCCTTGGACCTTCTTATTGACGATGAAACACTGAAATAGCATCGGAATTAAATAGAAAAGGCACAATGCCGAATCAAGTACAAGAAGACTGACTCTTCTAACTGACTATGATTGGAACCATTCCTGTGACACTAGTTATAGATTCCGATGATTCACTTCAGGTCTACTGTGTCCCTGTGACCTTCTTATTGAAGATGAAACACCGAAATGGCATCGGAATTAAATAGAAAAGGCACAATGCCGACTTAAGTACATGAAGACTGACTCTTCTTAATGACAATGTTTTTAACCACTCCTGTGACATTAGTTGTAGATTCGGATGCTTCACTTCAGGTTTACTCTATCCCTTGGATCTTCTTATTGACGATGAAACACAGAAATTGCATCGGAATTAAATACAAAAGGCACAATGCCGACTTAAGTACAAGAAGACTGACTCTTCTTACTGACTATGATTTGAACCATTCCAGTGATACTAGTTGTAGATTCCGATGCTTCACTTCATGTTTACTGTATCCCTCTGACCTTCTTATTAACGATGAAACACCGATATTGCATCGGAATTAAATAGAAAAGGCACAATGCCGACTTAACTACAAGAAGACCGACTCTTCCAACTGTCTATGTTTGAACCATTCCTGTGACACTAGTTATAGATTCCGATGCTTCACCTCAGGTTCACTGGATCCCTCTGACCTTCTTATTGACGATGAAACACAGAAATTGCATCGGAATTAAATAGAAAAGGCACAATGCCGTCTTAAGTACAAGCAGACTGACTCTTCTTAGTGTCTATGTTTTGAACCATTCCTGTGACGCTAGTTACAGATTCCGATGCTTCACTTCAAATTTACTGTATCCCTTGGACCTTCTTATTGACGATGAAACACAGAAATTGCATCGGAATTAAATACAAAAGGCACAATGCTGACTTAAGTACAAGAAGACTGACTCTTCTTACTGACTATGTGTTGAACCATTCCTGTGACACTATTTGGAGATTCCGATGCTTCCCTTCAGGTTTACTGTATCCCTCTGACCTTCTTATTGTCGATTAAACACAGTAATTGCATCGGAATTAAATTGAAAAGGGCACAATGCAGACTTAAGTACAAGAAGACTGACTCTTCTTACTGTCTATGTTTTGAACCATTCCGGTGACACTAGCTATAGATTCCGATGCTCCACTTCAGGTTTACTGTATCTCTTGGACCTTCTTATTGACGATGAAACACAGAAGTTGCATCGGAATTAAATACAAAAGGCACAATGCCGACTTAAGTACAAGAAGACTGACTCTTCTTACCGACTATGATTTGAATCATTCCTGTGACACTAGATATAGATTCCGATGCTTCACTTCAGGTTTACTGTATCCCTCTGACCTTCTTATTGACGATGAAACACAGAAATATCATCGGAAATAAATACAAAAGGCACAATACGGACTGAAGTACATGTAGACTGAATCTTCCTACTGTCTAAGTTAAGAACCATTCCCATGACACTTGTTATAGATTCCGATGCTTTATATCAGGTTTACTGTATCCCTTGGACCTTCTTAATGACGATGAAACACAGATAGTGCATCGGAATTAAATACAAAAGGCCCAATGCCAAATTAAGTACAAGAAGACTGACTCTTCCTATTGTGTATGTTTTGAACCATTCCTGTGACACTAGTTATAGATTCTGATGCTTCACTTCAGGGTTACTGTATCCCTCTGACCTTCTTTTTGACGATGCAACACAGAAATTGCATCGGAATTAAATAGAAAAGGCACAATGCCGACTTAAGTACAGGAAGACTGACTCTTCTTACTGACTATGTTTTGAACCATTCCTGTGACACTAGTTGTATATTTCGATGCTTCACTTCAGGTTTACTGCATCCCTAGGACCTTCTTATTGACGATGAAACACAGAAATTGTATCGGAACTAAATACAAAAGGCACAATGCCGACTTAAGTACAAGAAGACTGACTCGTCTTACTGACTATGATTTGAACCATTCCTGTGACACCAGTTAGAGATTCCGATGCTTCATTTCCGGTTTATTGTATCCCTCTGACCTTCGTATTGACGATGAAACACAGTAATTGCATCGGACTTAATTTAAAAAGGGCACAATGCCGACTTAAGTACAAGAAGACTGACTCTTCTTACTGTCTATGTTTTGAACCATTCCTGTGACACTAGTTATAGATTCCGATGCTTCACTTCAGGTTTACTGTATCCCTTGGACCTTCTTATTGACGATGAAATACAGAAATTGCATCGGAATTAAATACAAAAGGCACAATGCCGACTTAAGTAGAAGATGACCGACCCATCTTACTGTATATGTTCTGAACCATTCATGTGACAAAAGTTCTAGATTCCGATGCTTCACTTCAGGTTTACTGTATCCCTCTGACCATCCTATTGACAATGAAACACAGAAATTGAATCGGAATTAAATACAAAAGGCACAATGCCGACTTAATTACAAGAAGACTGACTCTTCTTACTGCCTATATTTTGAGCCATATCTGTGACACTAGTTATAGTTTCCGAAGCTTCACTTCAGCTTTACTGTATCCCTTGGACCTTCTTATTGACGATGAAACACTGAAATAGCATCGGAATTAAATAGAAAAGGCACAATGCCGAATCAAGTACAAGAAGACTGACTCTTCTAACTGACTATGATTGGAACCATTCCTGTGACACTAGTTATAGATTCCGATGATTCACTTCAGGTCTACTGTGTCCCTCTGACCTTCTTATTGAAGATGAAACACCGAAATGGCATCGGAATTAAATAGAAAAGGCACAATGCCGTCTTAAGTACATGAAGACTGACTCTTCTTACTGACTATATCTTTAACCATACCTGTGACACTAGTTATAGATCCCGATGCTTCACATCAGTTTCACTGAATCCCTCTGACCTTCTTATTGACGATGAAACACAGAAATTGCATCGGAATTAAATACTAAAGGGACAATGCCGACTTAAGTACAAGACGGCTGACTCTTCCTATTGTGTATGTTTTGAACCATTCCTGTGACACTAGTTATAGATTCCGATGCTTCACTTCAGGGTTACTGTATCCCTCTGACCTTCTTTTTGACGATGAAACACAGAAATTGCATCGGAATTAAATAGAAAAGGCACAATGCCGACTTAAGTACATGAAGACTGACTCTTCTTAATGACAATGTTTTTAACCACTCCTGTGACATTAGTTGTAGATTCGGATGCTTCACTTCAGGTTTACTGTATCCCTTGGACCTTCTTAGTGACGATGAAACACAGAAATTGCATCGGAATTAAATACAAAAGGCACAATGCCGACTTAAGTGTAAGATGGCTGACTCTTCTTACTGTCTATGATTTGAACCATTCCTGTGACACTAGTTATAGATTCCGATGCTTCACTCTAGGTTTACTCTATACCTTGTACCTTCTTATTAACGATGATACACATAAATTGCATCGGAATTAAATACAAAAGGCGCCATGCCGACTTAAGTACAAGAAGACTGACTCTTCCTACTGTCTATGTTTAGAACCATTCCTGTGACACTAGTTATAGATTCTGATGCTTTACTTCAGGTTTACTGAATCCCTTGGACCTTCTTATTGACGATGAAACACAAAAATTGCATCGGAATAAAATACAAAAGGCACAATGCCGACATAAGTACAAGAAGACTGACTCTTCTTACTGTCTATGTTTTGAACCATTCCTGTGACACTAGTTATAGATTCCGATGCAACGCTCCTCCGGTTATCTGTATCCCTCTGACCTTCTTATTGATGATGAAACACAGAAATTGCATCGGAATTAAATAGAAAAGGCACAATGCCGACTTAAGTACAAGAAGACTGACTCTTCCTACTGACTATGTTTCGAACCATTCCTGTGACGCTAGTTACAGGTTCCGATGCTTCACTTCAGGTTAACTGTATCCCTTGGACATTCTTATTGGCGATGAAACACAGAAATTGCATCGCAATTAAATAGAAAAAGCACAATGCCGACATAAGTACTAGAAGACTGATTGCCCTTACTGACTATGTTATCAACCATTTCTGTGATTCTAGTTATAGATTCCGACGCTTCACGTCAGGTTTACTGTATCCCTCTCACCTTCTTACTGACGATGAAACACAGAAATAGCATCGGAATTAAATAGAAAAGTCACAATGCCGACTTAAGTACAAGAAGACTGACTCATCTTACTGACTATGTTTGAACCATTCCTGTGACACTAGTTATAGATTCTGATGCTTCACTTCAGGTTTACTGTATCCCTTTGGCCTTCTTATTGACGATGAAACAGAGAAATAGCATCGGAATGAAATACAAAAGGCACAATACCGACTTAAGTACAAGAAGACTGACTCGTCTTACTGACTATGATTTGAACCATTCCTGTGACACCAGTTAGAGATTCCGATGCTTCATTTCAGGTTTATTGTATCCCTCTGACCTTCGTATTGACGATGAAACACAGTAATTGCATCGGACTTAATTTGAAAAGGGCACAATGCCGACTTAAGTACAAGAAGACTGACTCTTCTTACTGTCTATGTTTTGAACCATTCCTGTGACACTAGTTATAGATTCCGATGCTTCACTTCAGGTTTACTGTATCACTTGGACCTTCTTATTGACGATGAAATACAGAAATTGCATCGGAATTAAATACAAAAGGCACAATGCCGACTTAAGTAGAAGATGACCGACCCCTCCTACTGTCTATGTTCTGAACCATTCATGTGACAAAAGTTCTAGATTCCGATGCTTCACTTCAGGTTTACTGTATCCCTCTGACCATCCTATTGACAATGAAACACAGAAATTGACTCGGAATTAAATACAAAAGGCACAATGCCGACTTAAGTACAAGAAGACTGACTCTTCTTTCTGACTATGTTTTGAACCATATCTGTGACACTAGTTATAGATTCCGATGCTTCACTTCAGCTTTACTGTATCCCTTGGACCTTCTTATTGACGATGAAACACTGAAATAGCATCGGAATTAAATAGAAAAGGCACAATGCCGAATCAAGTACAAGAAGACCGACTCTTCTAACTGACTATGATTGGAACCATTCCTGTGACACTAGTTATAGATTCCGATGATTCACTTCAGGTCTACTGTGTCCCTCTGACCTTCTTATTGAAGATGAATCACAGAAATAGCATCGGAATTAAATACAAAAGGCAAAATGCCTACTTAAGTACAAGAAAACTGACTCTTCTTACTGACTATGTTTTGAACCATTCCTGTGACACTAGTTATAGATTCCGATGCTTCACTTCAGGTTTACTGTATCCCTTGGACGTTCTTATTGACGATGAAACACAGAAATTGCATCGGAATTAAATACAAAAGGCAAAATGCCTACTTAAGTACAAAAAGACTGACTCTTCTTACTGTCTATGATTTGAACCATTCCTGTGACGCTAGTTATAGATTCCGATGCTTCACTTCAGGTTTACTGTATCCCTTGGACCTTCTTATTGATGACGAAACACAGAAATTGCATCGGAATTAAATAGAAATGGCACAATGCCGACTTATGTTCAAGAAGACTGCCTCTTCCTACTGTCTATGTTTTGAACCATTCCTGTGACACTAGTTATGGATTCCGATGCTTCTCTTTAGGTTTACTGTATCCCTTGGACCTTCTTATTGACAATGAAACACAGAAATTGCATCGGAATTGAATACAAAAGGCACAATGCCGACTTATGTACAAGAAGACTGACTCTTCATACTGACTATATCTTGATCCATTCCTGTAACACTAGTTATAGATTCCGATGCTTCACTTCAGGTTTACTGTATCCCTTGGATCTTCTTATTGGCGATGAAACACAGAAATTGCATCGGAATTAAATACAAAAGGCACAATGCCGACTTAAGTACAAGAAGACTGACTCTTCTTACTGACTATGATTTGAACCATTCCAGTGATACTAGTTTTTGATTCCGATGCTTCACTTCATGTTTACTGTATCCCTCTGACCTTCTTATTATCGATGAAACACAGATATTGCATTGGAATTAAATAGAAAAGGCACAATGCCGACTTAAGTACAAGAAGACCGACTCTTCCAACTGTCTATGTTTTGAACCATTCCTGTGACACTAGTTATAGGTTTCGATGCTTCACCTCAGGTTCACTGTATCCCTCTGACCTTCTTATTGTCGATGAAACACAGAAATTGCATCGGAATTAAACAGAAAAGGCACAATGCCGTCTCAAGTACAAGCAGACTGACTCTTCTTAGTGTCTATGTTTTGAACCATTCCTGTGAGCTAGTTACAGATTCCGATGCTTCACTTCAGGTTTACTGTATCCCTTGGACCTTCATATTGACGATGAAACACAGAAATTGCATCGGAATTAAATACAAAAGGCACAATGCCGACTTAAGTACAAGAAGACTGACTCTTCTTACTGACTATGAGTTAAACCATTCCTGTGACACTATTTGGAGATTCCGATGCTTCTCTTCAGGTTTACTGTATCCCTCTGACCTTCTTATTGTCGATTAAACACAGTAATTGCATCGGAATTAAATTGAAAAGGGCACAATGCCGACTTAAGTACAAGAAGACTGACTCTTCTTACTGTCTATGTTTTGAACCATTCCGGTGACACTAGTTATAGAATCCGATGCTCCACTTCAGGTTTACTGTATCCTTTGGACCTTCTTATTGACGATGAATCACAGAAATTGCATCGCAATTAAATAGAAAAAGCACAATGCCGACATAAGTACAAGAAGACTGATTGTCCTTACTGACTATGTTATCAACCATTCCTGTGATTCTAGTTATAGATTCCGACGCTTCACGTCAGGTTTACTGTATCCCTCTCACCTTCTTACTGACGATGAAACACAGAAATTGCATCGGAATTAAATAGAAAAGTCACAATGCCGACTTAAGTACAAGAAGACTGACTCATCTTACTGACTATGTTTGAACCATTCCTGTGACACTAGTTATAGATTCCGATGCTTCACTTCAGGTTTACTGTATCCCTTTGGCCTTCTTATTGACGATGAAACACAGAAATAGCATCGGAATGAAATACAAAAGGCACAATACCGACTTAAGTACAAGAAGACTGACTCGTCTTACTGACTATGATTTGAACCATTCCTGTGACACCAGTTAGAGATTTCGATGCTTCATTTCAGGTTTATTGTATCCCTCTGACCTTCGTATTGACGATGAAACACATTAATTGCATCGGACTTAATTTGAAAAGGGCACAATGCCGACTTAAGTACAAGAAGACTGACTCTTCTTACTGTCTATGTTTTGAACCATTCCTGTGACACTAGTCAGAGATTCCGATGCTTCACTTCAGGTTTACTGTATCCCTTGGACCTTATTGACGATGAAATACAGAAATTACATCGTAATTAAATACAAAAGGCACAATGCCGACTTAAGTAGAAGATGACCGACCCTTCTTACTGTCTATGTTCTGAACCATTCATGTGACAAAAGTTCTAGATTCCGAAGCTTCACTTCAGGTTTACTGTATCCCTCTGACCATCCTATTGACGATGAAACACAGAAATTGAATCGGAATTAAATACAAAAGGCACAATGCCGACTTAAGTACAAGAAGACTGACTCTTCTTACTGACTATGTTTTGAGCCATATCTGTGACACTAGTTATAGATTCCGATGCTTCACTTCAGCTGTACTGTATCCCTTGGACCTTCTTATTGACGATGAAACACTGAAATGGCATCGGAATTAAATAGAAAAGGCACAATGCCGAATCAAGTACAAGAAGACTGACTCTTCTAACTGACTATGATTGGAACCATTCCTGTGACACTAGTTATAGATTCCGATGATTCACTTCAGGTCTACTGTGTCCCTCTGACCTTCTTATTGAAGATGAATCACAGAAATAGCATCGGAATTAAATACAAAAGGCAAAATGCCTACTTAAGTACAAGAAAACTGACTCTTCTTACTGACTATGTTTTCAACCATTCCTGTGACACTAGTTATAGATTCCGATGCTTCACTTCAGGTTTACTGTATCCCTTGGACGTTCTTATTGACGATGAAACACAGAAATTGCATCGGAATTAAATACAAAAGGCAAAATGCCTACTTAAGTACAAGAAGACTGACTCTTCTTACTGTCTATGTTTTGAACCATTCCTGTGACGCTAGTTATAGATTCCGATGCTTCACCTCAGGTTTACTGTATCCCTTGGACCTTCTTATTGAAGACGAAACACAGAAATTGCATCGGAATTAAATAGAAAAGGCACAATGCCGACATACGTTCAAGAAGACTGCCTCTTCCTACTGTCTATGTTTTGAACCATTCCTGTGACACTAGTTATGGATTCCGATGCTTCTCTTTAGGTTTACTGTATCCCTTGGACCTTCTTATTGACGATGAAACACAGAAATTGCATCGGAATTAAATACAAAAGGCACAATGCCGACTTAAGTACAAGAAGACTGACTCTTCTTACTGACTATGTGTTGAACCATTCCTGTGACACTAGTTATAGGTTTCGATGCTTCACCTCAGGTTCACTGTATCCCTCTGACCTTCTTATTAACGGTGAAACACAGAAATTGCATCGGAATTAAATAGAAAAGGCACAATGCCGTCTTAAGTACAAGCAGACTGACTCTTCTTAGTGTCTATGTTTTGAACCATTCCTGTGACGCTAGTTACAGATTCCGATGCTTCTCTTCAGGTTTACTGTATCCCTTGGACCTTCTTATTGACGATGAAACACAGAAATTGCATCGGAATTAAATACAAAAGGCACAATGCCGACTTAAGTACAAGAAGACTGACTCTTCTTTCTGACTGTTTTGAACCATTCCTGTGACACTAGTTATAGATTCAGATGCTTCACTTCAGGTTTACTGTATCCCTCCGGCCTTCTTATTGACTATGAAACACAGAAACTGCATCGGAATTAAATACAAAAGGCACAATGCCGACTTAAGTGCAAGAAAGCTGACTCTTCTTACTGTCTATGTTTTGAACAGTTCGTGTGACACTAGTTATAGTTTCCGATGCCTCTCTCCAGGTTTACTGTATACCTTGGACCTTCTTATTGACGATGAAACACAGAAATTGCATCGAAACTAAATACAAAAGGCACAATGCCGACTTAAGTAGAAGATGACCGACCCTTCTTACTGTCTATGTTCTGAACCATTCATGTGACAAAAGTTCTAGATTCCGAAGCTTCACTTCAGGTTTACTGTATCCCTCTGACCATCCTATTGACGATGAAACACAGAAATTGAATCGGAATTAAATACTAAAGGCACAATGCCGACTTAAGTACAAGAAGACTGACTCTTCTTACTGACTATGTTTTGAGCAATATCTGTGACACTAGTTATAGATTCCGATGCTTCACTTCAGCTGTACTGTATCCCTTGGACCTTCTTATTGACGATGAAACACTGAAATAGCATCGGAATTAAATAGAAAAGGCACAATGCCGAATCAAGTACAAGAAGACTGACTCTTCTAACTGACTATGATTGGAACCATTCCTGTGACACTAGTTATAGATTCCGATGATTCACTTCAGGTCTACTGTGTCCCTCTGACCTTCTTATTGAAGATGAATCACAGAAATAGCATCGGAATTAAATCCAAAAGGCAAAATGCCTACTTAAGTACAAGAAAACTGACTCTTCTTACTGACTATGTTTTGAACCGTTCCTGTGACACTAGTTATAGATTCCGATGCTTCACTTCAGGTTTACTGTATCCCTTGGACGTTCTTATTGACGATGAAACACAGAAATTGCATCGGAATTAAATACAAAAGGCAAAATGCCCACTTAAGTACAAGAAGACTGACTCTTCTTACTGTCTATGTTTTGAACCATTCCTGTGACGCTAGTTATAGATTCCGATGCTTCACTTCAGGTTTACTGTATCCCTTGGACCTTCTTATTGAAGACGAAACACAGAAATTGCATCGGAATTAAATAGAAAAGGCACAATGCCGACATACGTTCAAGAAGACTGCCTCTTCCTACTGTCTATGTTTTGAACCATTCCTGTGACACAAGTTATGGATTCCGATGCTTCTCTTTAGGTTTACTGTATCCTTCTGACCTTCTTATTAACGATGAAACACCGATATTGCATCGGAATTAAATAGAAAGGGCACGGTGCCGACTTAAGTACAAGAAGACCGACTCTTCCAACTTTCTATGTTTTGAACCATTCCTGTGACACTAGTTATAGGTTTCGATGCTTCACCTCAGGTTCACTGTATCCCTCTGACCTTCTTATTGACGATGAAACACAGAAATTGCATCGGAATTAAATAGAAAAGGCACAATGCCGTCTTAAGTACAAGCAGACTGACTCTTCTTAGTGTCTATGTTTTGAACCATTCCTGTGACGCTAGTTACAGATTCCGATGCTTCTCTTCAGGTTTACTGTATCCCTTGGACCTTCTTATTGACGATGAAACACAGAAATTGCATCGGAATTAAATACAAAAGGCACAATGCCGACTTAAGTACAAGAAGACTGACTCTTCTTACTGACTATGTGTTGAACCATTCCTGTGACACTATTTGGAGATTCCGATGCTTCTCTTCAGGTTTACTGTATCCCTCTGACTTTCTTATTGTCGATTAAACACAGTAATTGCATCGTTATTAAATTGAAAAGGGCACAATGCCGACTTAAGTACAAGAAGACTGACTCTTCTTACTGTCTATGATTTGAACCATTCCGGTGACACTAGTTATAGATTCCGATGCTCCACTTCAGGTTTACTGGATCTCTTGGACCTTCTTTTTGACGATGAAACATAGAAGTTGCATCGGAATTAAATACAAAAGGCACAATGCCGACTTAAGTACAAGAAGACTGACTCTTCTTACCGACTATGCTTTGAACCATTCCTGTGACACTAGTTATAGATTCCGATGCTTCACTTCAGGTTTACTGTATCCCTCTGACCTTCTTATAACGATGAAACACATAAATTGCATCGGAAATAAATACAAAAGGCACAATACGGACTGAAGTACGTGTAGACTGAATCTTCCTACTGTCTAAGTTAAGAACCATTCCCGTGACACTAGTTATAGATTCCGATGCTTCATATCAGGTTTACTGTATCCCTCTGAACTTCTGTTTGACGATGAAACACAGAAATTGCATCGGAATTATATAGAAAAGGCACAATGCCGACTTAAGTACAGGAAGACTGACTCTTCTTACTGACTATATCTTGATCCATTCCTGTGACACTAGTTATAGATTCCGATGCTTCACTTCAGGTTTGCTGTATCTCTTGGACCTTCTTATTGACGATGAAACACAGCAATTGCATCGGAATTAAATACAAAAGGGACAATGCCTACTTAAGTACAACAAGACTGACACTTCTTACTGACTATGTTTTGAACCATTCCTGTGACACTAGTTATATATTTCCATGCTTCACTTCAGGTTTACTGCATCCCTAGGACCTTCTTATTGACGATGAAACACAGAAATTGCATCGGAACTAAATACAAAAGGCAATGCCGACTTATGTATAAGATGACTGACTCTTCCTACTGTCTATGTTTTGAACCATTCCTGTGACATTATTTGTGGATTCCAATGCTTCACTGCAGGTTTACTGTATCCTTTGGACCTTCTTATTGGCGACGAAACACAGAAATTGCATCGGAATTAATTAGAAAAGGCACAATGCCGACTTAAGTACAAGAAGACTGACTCTTCTTACTGTCTATGTTTTGAACCATTCCTGTGACACTAGTTATAGATTCCGATGCTTCACCTCAGGTTCACTGAATCCCTCTGACCTTCTTATTGACGATGAAACACAGAAATTGCATCGGAAATAAATAGAAAAGGCACAATGCCGTCTTAAGTACAAGCAGACTGTCTCTTCTTGGTGTCTATGATTTGAACCATTCCTGTGACGCTAGTTACAGATTCCGATGCTACTCTTCAGGTTTACTTTATCCCTTGGACCTTCTTATTGACGATGAAACACAGAAATTGCATCGGAATTAAATACAAAAGGCACAATGCCGACTTAAGTACAAGAAGACTGACTCTTCATACTGACTATATCTTGATCCATTCCTGTAACACTAGTTATAGATTCCGATGCTTCACTTCAGGTTTACTGTATCCCTTGGATCTTCTTATTGGCGATGAAACACAGAAATTGCATCGAAACTAAATACAAAAGGCACAATGCCGACGTAAGGACAAGAAGACTGAATCTTCTTACTGCCTATGTTTTGAACCATTCCTGTGTCACTAGTTATAGACTCCGATGCATCACTTCAGGTTTACTGTATCCCTCTGACCTTCTTATTGCCGATGAAACACAGAAAATGCATCGGAATTAAATGCAAAAAGCACAATGCCGACGTAAGTGCAAGAAGACTGACTCTTCTTACTGTCTATGTTTTGAACCATTCCTGTGACACTAGTTATAGATTCCGATGCTTCACACCAGGTATACTTTATCCCTTGGACCTTCTTAATGACGATGAAACACCGAAATTGCAACGGAATTAAATAGAAAAGGCACAATGCCGACTTAGGTACATGAAGACTGACTCTTGTTACTGACTATGTTTTGAACCATTGCTGTGACACTAGTTATGGATTCCGATGCATCACTTCATTTTTACTGTATACCTTGGACCTTCTTATTAACGATGAAACACAGAAATTGCATCGGAATTAAATAGAAAAGGCACAATGCCGGCTTAAGTACAAGAAGACTGACTCTTCTTACTATCTATGTTTTGAACCTTTCCTGTGACACTAGTTATAGATTCCGATGCTCCACTTCAGGTTTACTGTATCTCTTGGACCTTCTTATTGACGATGAAACACAGAAATTGCATCGGAATTAAATACAAAAGGCACAATGCCGACTTAAGTACAAGAAGACTGACTCTTCTTACTGACTATGTTTTGAACCATTCCTGTGACACTAGTTATACATTCCGATGCTTCACTTCAGATTTACTGTATGCCTCTGACCATCTTATTGAGGATGAAACACTGAATTTGCATCGGAAATAGATAGAAAACGAACAATACCGACTTAAGTACATGTAGACTGAATCTTCCTACTGTCTATGTTTTGAACCATTCCTGTGACACTAGTTATAGATTCCGATGCTTCATTTCAGATTTACTGTATCCCTTGGACATTCTTAATGACGATGAAACACAGATGGTGCATCGGAATTAAATACAAAAGGCACAATGCCAACTTAAGTGCAACCAGACTGACTCTTCCTACTGTCTATGCTTTGAAACATTCCTGTGACACTAGTAATAGATTCCGATGCTTCACTTCAGGTTTACTGTATCCCTCTGACCTTCTTTTTGACGATGAAACACAGAAATTGCATCGGAATTAAATAGAAAAGGCACAATGCCGACTTAAGTACAAGAAGACTGACTCTTCTTACTGACTATATCTTGATCCATCCCTGTGACACTAGTTATAGATTCCGATGCTTCACTTCAGGTTTACTGTATCCCTTGGACCTTCATATTGACGATGAAACACAGAGATTGCATCAGTATTAAATACAAAAGGTACAATGCCTACTGAAGTACAAGAAGACTGACTCTTCTTACTGACTATGCTTTGAACCATTCCTGTGACACTAGTTGTAGATTCCGATGCTTCTTTTCAGGTTCACTGTATCCCTAGGACCTTCTTATTGACGATGAAACACAGAAATTGCATCGGAACTAAATACAAAAGACACAATGCCGACATAAGTATAAGAAGACTGACTCTTCCCACTGTCTATGTTTAGAACCATTCCTGTGACATTAGTTAAGGATTCCGATGCTTCAATTCAGGGTTACTGTATCCTTTGGACCTTCGTATTCTCGACGAAACACAGAAATTGCATCGGAACTAAATAGAAAAGGCACAATTCCTACATAAGTACAAGAAGACTGACTCTTCCTACTCTCTATGTTTTGAACCATTCCTATGACACTAGTTATAGATTCCGATGCTTCACCTCAGGTTCACTGTATCCCTCTGACCATCTTATTGACGATGAATCACAGAAATTGAATCGGAATTAAATTGAAAACGCACAATGCCGACTTAAGTACAAGAAGACTGACTCTTCTTAGTGTCTATGATTTGAACCATTCCTGTGACGATAGTTACAGATTACGATGCTTCACATCAGGTTTACTGTATCCCTTGGACCTGCATATTGACGATGAAACACAGAAATTGCATCGGAATTAAATACAAAAGGCACAATGCCGACTTAAGTACAAGAAGACTGACTCTTCTTACTGACTGCTTAGAACCATTCCTGTGACACTAGTTATTGATTCCGATGCTTCAATTCAGGTTAACGGTATCCCTCTGACCTTCTTATTGACGAGAAACACAGAAAATGCATCGGAATTAAATACAAAAGGCACAATGCCGACTTAAGGACATAAAGACTGACTCTTCATGCTGACTATGTTTTGAACCATTCCGGTGACACTAGTTATAGATTCCGATGCTTCACTTCATGTTCACTGTATCCCTCTGACACTCTTATTGACGGTGAAACACAGAAATTGCATCGGAATTAAATAAAAAAGGCACAATGAGGACTTAAGTACAAGAAGCCTGACTCTTCTTACTGTCTATGTTTTGAACTATTCCAGTGACACTAGTTATAGATTCCGATGCTTCACTTCAGGTTTACTGTATCCCTCTGACCTTCTTGTTGACGATGAAACACAGAAATTGCATCTGAATTAAATAGAAAACGCACAATGCCGACTTAGGTACAAGAAGACTGACTCTTCTTACTGACCATATCTTGATCCATTCCTGTGACACTAGTTATTGATTCCGATGCTTCACTTCAGGTTTACTGTATCCCTTGGACCTTCTTATTGACGATGAAACATAGAAATTGCATCGGAATTAAATACAAAAGGTACAATGCCTACCTAAGTACAAGAAGACTGACACTTCTTACGGACTATGCTTTGAACCATTCCTGTGACACTAGTTGTAGATTCCGATGCTTCACTTCAGGTTTACTGTATCCCTAGGACCTTCTAATTGACGATGAGCCACAGAAATTGCATCGGAACTAAATACAAACGGCACAATGCCGACTTAAGTATAAAAAGACTGACTCTTCCTACTGTCTATGTTTTGATCCATTCCTGTGACACAAGTTATGGATTCCGAAGCTTCACTTCAGGGTTACTGTATCCTTTGGACCTTCTTATTGGCGACGAAACACAGAAATTGCATCGGAATTAAATACAAAAGGCACAATGCCGACTTAAGGATAAGAAGACTGACTCTTCTTACTGACTATGTTTTGAACCATTCCTGTGAAACTAGTTATAGATTCCGATGCTTCACTTCATGTTCACTGTATTCCTCTGACCCTCTTATTGACGATGAAACACAGAAATTGCATCGGAATTAAATAGAAAAGGCACAATGCCGACTAAAGTACAAGAGGACTGACTCTTCTTACTGACTATGCTTTGAACCATTCCTGTGACACTAGTTATAGATTCCGATGCATCACTTCAAGTTTACTGTATCCCTCTGACCTTCGTATTGACGATGAAACACAGAAATTGCATCGGAAATAAATACAAAATGCACAATACCGACTTAAGTACATGTATACTGAATCTTCCTACAGTTTATGTTTGGAGCCATTCCTGTGACACTAGTTATAAATTCCAATGCTTCATTTCAGGTTTACTGTATCCCTTGGACGTTCTTATTGACGATGAAACACAGAAATTGCATCGGAATTAAATAGAAAAGGCACAATGCCGACTTAAGTACAAGAAGCCTGACTCTTCTTACTGTCTATGTATTGAACCATTCCAGTGACACTAGTTATAGATTCCGATGCTTCATTTCAGGTTTTCTGTATCCCTTGGTCCTTCTTAATGACGATGAAACACAGACAGTGGATGGGAATTAAGTACAAAAGTCACAATGCCAACTTAAGTACAAGAAGACTGACTCTTCCTACTGTCCATGATTTGAACCATTCCTGTGACACTAGTTATAGATTCCGATGCTTCACTTCAGGTTTACTGTATCCCTCTGACCTTCTTTTTGACGATGAAACACAGAAATTGCATCGGAATTAAATACAAAAGGCACAATGCCGACTTAAGTACAAGAAGACTGACTCTTCTTACTGACTATATCTTGATCCATTCCTGTGACACTAGTTATAGATTCCGATGCGTCACTTCAGGTTTCCTGTATCCCTTGGACCTTCTTATTGACGATGAAACACAGAAATTGCATCGGAATTAAATACAAAAGGTTCAATACCTACTTAAGTATAAGAAGACTGACTCTTCCCACTGTCTATGATTTGAACCATTCCTGTGACATTAGTTATGGATTCCGATGCTTCACTTCAGGGTTACTGTATCCTTTGGGTCTTCTTATTGGCGACGAAACACAGAAATTGCATCGGAATGAAATAGAAAAAGCCCAATGCGGACTTAAGTACAAGAAGACTGACTCTTCCTACGGTCTATGATTTGAACCATTCCTGTGACACTAGTTATAGATTCCGATGCATCACTTCAGGTTTACTGTATCCCTCTGACCCTCTTATTGACGATGAAACACAGAAATTGCATCGGAATTAAATAGAATAGGCACAATGCCGACTTAAGTACAAGAAGACTAACTCTTCTTACTATCTATGTTTGAACCATTCCTGTGACACTAGTTATAGTTTCCGATGCTCCACTTCATGTTTACTGTATCTCTTGGACATTCTTATTGACGATGAAACGCAGAAATTGGATCGAAATTAAATACAAAAGGCACATTGCCGACTTAAGTACAAGAAGACTGACTCTTCTTACTGACTATGTTTTGAACCAACCCTTTGACACTAGTTGAAGATTCCGATGCTTCACTTCAGGTTAACTGTATCCCTCTGACCTTCTTATTGACGATGAAACACAGAAATTGCATCGGAAAAAAAAACAAAAGGCACAATACCGAATTTAGTACATGTAGACTGAATCTTCCTACTGTCTAAGTTTTGAACCATTCCTGTGACACTAGTTATAGATTCCGATACTTCATTTCAGGTTTACTGTATAGCTTCGACCTTCTTAATGACGATGAAACACAGATAGTGCATCGGAATTAAATACAAAAGTCACAATGCCAACTTAAGTACAAGAAGACAGACTCTTCCTACTGTCTATTCTTTGAACCATTCCTGTGACACTAGTTATAGATTCCGATGCTTCACTTCAGGTTTACTGTATCCCTCTGACCTTCTTTTTGACGATGAAACACAGAAATTGCATCTGAATTAAATAGAAAACGCACAATGTCAACTTAAGTACAAGAACACTGACGCTTCCTACTGTCTATGTTTTGAACCATTCCTGTGACATTAGTTATGGTTTCCGAAGCTTCACTTCTGGGTTACTGTATCCCGTGGACCTTCTTATTGACGATGAAACACAGAAATTGAATCGGAATTAAATACAAAAGACACAATGCCGACTTAAGTACAAGAAGACTGACTCTTCTTACTGACTGCTTTGAACCGTTCCTGTGACGCTAGTCATAAATTCCGATGCTTCACTTCAGGTTTACTGTATCCCTCTGACCTTCTTTTTGACGATGAAACACAGAAATTGCATCTGAATTAAATAGAAAACGCACAATGCCGACTTAGGTACAAGAAGACTGAGTCTTCTTACTGACCATATCTTGATCCATTCCTGAGACACTAGTTATTGATTCCGATGCTTCACTTCAGGTTTACTGTATCCCTTGGACCTTCTTATTGACGATGAAACACAGAAATTGCATCGGAATTAAATACAAGAGGTACAATGCCTACTTAAGTACAAGAAGACTGACATTTCTTGCGGACTATGCTTTGAACCATTCCTGTGACACTAGTTGTAGATTCCGGTGCTTCACTTCAGGTTTACTGTATCCCTAGGACCTTCTAATTGACGATGAACCACAGAAATTGCATCGGAACTAAATACAAAAGGCACAACGCCGACTTAAGTATAAGAAGACTGACTCTTCCTACTGTCTATGTTTTGAACCATTCCTGTGACATTAGTTATGGATGCCGAAGCTTCACTTCAGGGTTACTGTAGCCTTTGGAACTTCTTATTGGCGACGAAACACAGAAATTGCATCGGAATTAAATACAAAAGGCACAATGCCGACTTAAGGATAAGAAGACTGACTCTTCTTACTGACTATGTTTTGAACCATTCCTGTGACACTAGTTATAGATTCCGATGCTTCACTTCATGTTCACTGTATTCCTCTGACCCTCTTATTGACGATGAAACACTGAAATTGCATCGGAATTAAATCGAAAAGGCACAATGCCGACTTAAGTACAAGAGGACTGACGCTTCTGACTGACTATGCTTTGAACCATTCCAGTGACACTAGTTATAGATTCCGATGCTTCACTTCAAGTTTACTGTATCCGACTGACCTTCGTATTGACGATGAAACACAGAAATTGCATCGGAAATAAATACAAAATGCACAATACCGACTTAAGTACATGTATACTGAATCTTCCTACTGTTTATGTTTGGAACCATTCCTGTGACACTAGTTATAAATTCCAATGCTTCATTTCACATTTACTGTATCCCTTGGACGTTCTTAATGACGATGGAACACAGATAGTGCATCGGAATTAAATACAAAAGGCTCAATGCCGACCTAAGTACAAGAAGACTGACTCTTCTTACTGACTGTTTTGAACCATTCCTGTGACACAAGTTATAGATTCCGATGATTCATTTCAGGTTTACTGTATCCCTTGGACCTTCTTAATGACGATGAAACACAGATAGTGCATCGGAATTAAATACAAAAGGCACAATGCCAACTTTAGTACAAGAAGACTGACTCTTCCTACTGTCTATGCTTTTAACCATTCCTGTGACACTAGTTATGGATTCCGATGCTTCACTTCAGGTTTACTGTATCCCTCTGACCCTCTTTTTGACGATGAAACACAGAAATTGCATCGGAATTAAATAGAAAAGGCACAATGCCGACTTAAGTACAAGAAGACTGACTCTTCTTACTGATTATATCTTGATGCATTCCTGTGACACTAGTTATATATTGCGATGCGTCACTTCAGGTTTACTGTATCCCTTGGACTTCTTATTGACGATGAAACACAGAAATTGCATCGGAATTAAAGACAAAAGGCCCAATGCCGACTTAAGTACAAGAAGACTGACTCTTCCTACTGTCTATGATTTGAACCATTCCTGTGACACTAGTTATAGATTCCGATGCTTCACTTAAGGTTTACTGTTTCCCTCTGACCCTCTTATGGACGATGAAACACAGTAATTGCATCGGAATTAAATAGAAAAGGCACAATGCCGACTTAAGCACAAGAAGACTGACTCTTCTTAATGTCTATGTTTTGAACCATTCCTGTGACACTAGTTATAGATTCCGATGCTCCACTTCAGGTTTACTGTATCACTTGGACATTCTTATTGAGGATGAAACACAGAAATTGCATCGAAATTAAATGCAAAATGCACAATGCCGACTTAAGTACAAGAAGACTGACTCTGCTTACTGAATATGATTTGAACCATCGCTGTGACACTAGTTATAATTTTCGATGCTTCATTTCAGGTTTACTGTATCCCTTCGACCTTCTTAATGACGATGAAACACAGATAGTGCATCGGAATTAAATACAAAAGGCACAATGCCAACTTAAGTACAAGAAGACTGACTCTTCCTACTGTCTATGTTTTGAACCATTCCTGTGACACTAGTTATAGATTCCGATGCTTCACTTCAGGTTTACTGTATATCCCTGACCTTCTTTTTGACGACGAAACACAGAAATTGCATCGGAATTGAACAGAAAAGGCACAATGCCGACTTAAGTGCAAGAAGACTGACTCTTCTTACTGACTATATCTTGATCCATTCCTGTGACAGTAGTTACTGATTCCTATGCTTCACTTCAGGTTTACTTTACCCCTTGGACTTCTGATTGACGATGAAACACAGAAATTGCATCGGAATTAAATTCAAAAGGTACAATGCCTATTTAAGTACAAGAAGACTGAGTCTTCTTACTGACTATGCTTTGAACCATTCCTGTGACACTAGTTCAGTTTCCGATGCTTCACTTCAGGTTTACTGTATCCTTAGGACCTTCTTATTGGCGACGAAACACAGAAATTGCATCGGAATGAAATAGAAAAGGCACAATGCCTACTTAAGTACAAGAAGACAGACTCTTCTTACAGTCTATGTTTTGAACCATTCCTATGACACTAGTTATAGATTCCAATGCATCACCTCAGGTTCACTGTATCCCTCAAACCTTCTTATTGACGATGAAGCACAGAAATTGCATCGGAATTACATAGAAAAGGCACAATGCCGACTTCAGTACAAGCAGACTGACTCTTCTTAGTGTCTATGTTTTGAACCATTCCTGTGACGCTAGTTACAGATTCCGATGCTTCATTTCAGGTTTACTGTATCCCTTGGACCTTCTTATTGACGATGAAACACAGAAATTGCATCGGAATTAAATACAAAAGGCACAATGCCGACTTAAGTACAAGAAGACTGACTTATCTTACTGACTGCTTTGAACCGTTCCTGTGACACTAGTTATAGATTCCGATGCTTCACTTCAGGTTTACTGTATCCCTTGGACCTTCTTATTGACGATGAAACACAGAAATTGCATCGGAACTAAATACAAAAGGCACAATGCCGACTTAAGTATAAGAAGACTGAATCTTCCTACTGTCTATGTTTTGACCCATTCCTGTGACATTAGTTATGGATTCCGATGCTTCACTTCAGGGTTACTGTATCCTTTGGACCTTCTTATTGGCGACGAAACACAGAAATTGCATCGGAATTAAATACAAAAGGCACAATGCCGACTTAAGGACAAGTAGACTGACTCTTCTTACTGACTATGTTCTGAACCATTCCGGTGACACTAGTTATAGATTCCGTTGCATCACTTCATGTTCACTGTATCCCTCTGACCCTCTTACTGACGGTGAAACACAGAAATTGCATCAGAATTAAATAGAAAAGGCACAATGTCGACTTAAGTACAAGAAGTCTGACTCTTCTTACTGTCTATGTTTGAACCAATCCAGTGACACTAGTTATTGTTTCCGATGCTTCACTTCAGGGTTACTGTATCCTTTGGGCCTTCTTATTGGCGACGAAACACAGAAATTGCATCGGAATTAAATACAAAAGGCACAATGCCGGCTTAAGGACAAGAAGACTGACTATTCTTACTGACTATGTTTTGAACCATTCGTGTGACACTAGTTATAGATTCCGATGCTTCACTTCAAGTTAACTATATCCCTCTGACCTTCTTATTGACGATGAAACACAGAAATTGCATCGGAAATAAATACAACAGGCACAATACCGACTTAAGTACATGTAGACTGAATCTTCCTACTGTCTATGTTTTGACCCATTCCTGTGACACTAGATATAGATTCCGATGCTTCATTTCAGGTTTACTGTATCCCTTGGACCTTCTTAATGACGATGAAACACAGATAGTGCATCGGATTTAAATACAAAAGGCACAATGCCAACTTAAGTACAAGAAGAATGACTCGTCTTACTGACTATGTTTTGAACCATTCCTGTGACACTAGTTATAGATTGCGATGCTTCACTTCTGGTTTAATGTATCCCTTGGACCGTCGTATTGATGATGAAACACAGAAATTTCATCGGAATTAAATACAAAAGGCACAATGCCGACTTACGTACAAGAAGACTGACTCTTCTTACTGACTATGTTTTGAACCAATCCTGTGACACTAGTTATGGATTCCGATGCTTCACTTCAGGTTTACTGTATCCCATGGACCTTCCCATTGACGATGAAACACAGAAATTGCATCGGAATTAGATACAAAAGGCACAATGCCGACTTAAGTACAACAAGACTGACTCTTCTTACTGACTACATCTTGATCCATACCTGTGACACTAGTTACAGATTCCGATGCTTCACTTCAGGTTTACTGTATCCCTTGGACCTTCTTATTGACGATGAAACACAGATATTGCATCGGAATTAAATACAAAAGAAACAATGCCGACTTAAGTACAAGAAGGCTGACTCTTCCTACTGTCTATGTTTTGAACCGTTCCTGTGACACTAGTTATAGTGTCCGATGCTTCACTCCAGGTTTACTGTATCCCTTGGACCTTCTTATTGACGATGAAACACAGAAATAGCATCGGAATTAAATAGAAAAGGCACAATGCCGATTTAAGTACAAGAAAACTGACTCTTCCTACTGTCTATGTTTTGAACCATTCCTGTGACACTAGTTATAGATTCCGATGCTTCACCTCAGGTTCACTGTATCCCTCTGGCCTTCTTATTGACGATGAAACACATAAATTGCATCGGGATTAAATACAAAAGGCACAATGCCGTCTTAAGTACAAGAAGACTGACTCTTCTTAATGTCTATGTTTTGAACCATTCCTGTGACACTAGTTTTGGATTCCGATGCTTCACTTCAGGTTTACTGTATCCCTTGGACCTTCTCATTGACGAAGAAACACAGAAATTGCATCGGAATTAAATACAAAAGGCACAATGCCGACCTAAGTACAACAAGACTGACTCTTCTTACTGGATATGTTATGAACCATTCCTGTGACACTAGTTATAGATTCCGATGCTTCACTTCAGGTTTAGTGTATCCCTCTGACCTTCTTATTGACGATGAAACACAGAAATTGCATCGGAAATAAATACAAAACGCACAATACCGACTTAAGTACATGTAGACTTAATCTTCCTACTGTCTATGTTTTGAACCATTCCTGCGACACTAGTTATAGATTCCCTGGCTTCTTTTCAGGATTACTGCATCCCTCGGACCTTCTTAATGACGATGATACACAGATAGTGTATCGGAATTAAATACAAAAGGTACAATGCCAACTTAAGTAGAAGAAGACTGACTCTTCCTACTGTTTATGTTTTGAACCATTCCTGTGACACTAGTTATAGTTTTCGATGCTTCACCTCAGGTTCACTCTATCCCTTGGACCTTCTTTTTGACGACGAAACACAGAAATTGCAACGGAGTTAAATACAAAAGGCACAATGCCGACTTAAGTACAAGGAAACTGACTCTTCTTACTGACTGTTTTGAACCATTCCTGTGATACTAGTAATAGATTACGATGCTTCACTTCAGGTTTACTGTATCCCTCTGACCTTCTCATTAACGATGAAACACAGATATTGCATAGGAATTAAATGCAACAGGCACAATGCCGACTTAAGTACAAGAAGACTGACTCTTCTAACTGACTATGTTTTGAACCATTCCTGTGTCACTAGTTATAGATTCCGATGCTTCACTTCTGGTTTACTGTATCCCTTGGACCTTCGTATTGACGATGAAACACAGAAATTGCATGGAATTAAATACAAAAGGCACAATTCCCAATGAAGTACTAGAAGACTGACTCTTCTTACTGACTATGTTTTAAACCATTCCTGTGACACTAGTTATGGATTCCGATGCATCACTTCATGTTTACTGTATCCCTTGGACTTTCGTATTGACGATGAAACACTGAAATTGCATCGGTATTAAATACAAAAGGCACAGTGCCGACCTAAGTACGAGAAGGCTGACTCCTCTTACTGACTATACCTTGATTCATTCCTGTGACACTAGTTATAGATTCCGATGCTTCACTTCAGGTTTACTGTATCCCTTGGACCTTATTATTGACGATGAAACGCAGAAATTGCATCGGAATTAAATACAAAAGGCACAATGCCGACTAAAGGACAAGAAGACTGGATCTTCTTACTGCCTATGATTTGAACCATTCCTGTGACACTAGTTATAGATTCCGATGCTTCACTTCAGGTTTACTGTATCCCTCTGACCTTCTCATTGACGATGAAACACAGAAATTGCATCTGAATTAAATGCAAAAGGCACAATGCCGACTTAAGTGCAAGAAGACTGACTCTTCTTACTGTCTGTGTTTTGAACCATTCCTGTGACACTAGTTATAGATTCCGATGGTTCACACAAGGTTTACTGTATCCCTTGGACCTTCTTATTGACGATGAAACACCGAAATTGCATCGGAATCAAATAGAAAAGGCACAATGCCGACTTAGGTACAGGAACTGTCTCTTCTTACTGTCTATGTTTTGAACCATTCCTGTGACACTAGTTATGGATTCCGATGCTTCACTTCAGGTTTACTGTATCCCTTGGACCTTCTTATTGACGATGAAACACAGAAATTGCATCGGAATTAAATAGAAGAGGCACAATGGCGACTTAAGTACAAGAAGTCTGACTCGTCTTACTGTCTATGTTTGAACCAATCAAGTGACACTAGTTATAGTTTCCGAAGCTTCTCTTCAGGGTTACTGTATCCTTTGGGCCTTCTTATTGGCGACGAAACACAGAAATTGCATCGGAATTAAATACAAAAGGCACAATGCCGGCTTAAGGACAAGAAAACTGACTATTCTTACTGACTATGTTTTGAACCATTCGTGTGACACTAGTTATAGATTCCGATGCTTCATTTCAAGTTAACTATATCCCTCTGACCTTCTTATTGACGATGAAACACAGAAATTGCATCGGAAATAAATACAACAGGCACAATACCGACTTAAGTACATGTAGACTGAATCTTCCTACTGTCTATGTTTTGAACCATCCTGTGACACTAGATATAGATTCCGATGCTTCATTTCAGGTTTACTGTATCCCTTGGACCTTCTTAATGACGATGAAACACAGATAGTGCATCGGATTTAAATACAAAAGCACAATGCCAACTTAAGTACAAGAAGAATGACTCTTCTTACTGACTATGTTTTGAACCATTCCTGTGACACTAGTTATGTATTCCGATGCTTCTCTTCAGGTTTACTGTATCCCATTGACCTTCTCATTGACGATGAAACACAGAAATCGCATCGGAATTAGATACAAAAGGCACAATGCCGACTTAAGTACAACAAGACTGACTCTTCTTACTGACTATGTTTTGAACCAATCCTGTGACACTAGTTATGGATTCCGATGCTTCACTGCAGGTTTACTGTATCCCATGGACCTTCTCATTGACGATGAAACACAGAAATTGCATCGGAATTAGATACAAAAGGCACAATGCCGACTTAAGTACAACAAGACTGACTCTTCTTACTGACAACATCTTGATCCATACCTGTGACACTAGTTACAGATTCCGATGCTTCACTTCAGGTTTACTGTATCCCTTGGACCTTCTTATTGACGATGAAACACAGATATTGCATCGGAATTAAATACAAAAGAAACAATGCCGACTTAAGTACAAGAAGGCTGACTCTTCCTACTGTCTATGTTTTGAACCGTTCCTGTGACACTAGTTATAGTGTCCGATGCTTCACTCCAGGTTTACTGTATCCCTTGGACCTTCTTATTGACGATGAAACACAGAAATAGCATCGGAATTAAATAGAAAGGGCACAATGCCGACTTAAGTACAAGAAAACTGACTCTTCCTACTGTCTATGTTTTGAACCATTCCTGTGACACTAGTTATAGATTCCGATGCTTCACCTCAGGTTCACTGTATCCCTCTGGCCTTCTTATTGACGATGAAACACAGAAATTGCATCGGGATTAAATACAAAAGGCACAATGCCGTCTTAAGTACAAGCAGACTGACTCTTCTTAATGTCTATGATTTGAACCATTCCTGTGACACTAGTTTTGGATTCCGATGCTTCACTTCAGGTTTACTGTATCCCTTGGACCTTCTCATTGACGAAGAAACACAGAAATTGCATCGGAATTAAATACAAAAGGCACAATGCCGACCTAAGTACAACAAGACTGACTCTTCTTACTGGATATGTTATGAACCATTCCTGTGACACTAGTTATAGATTCCGATGCTTCACTTCAGGTTTAGTGTATCCCTCTGACCTTCTTATTGACGATGAAACACAGAAATTGCATCGGAAATAAATACAAAACGCACAATACCGACTTAAGTACATGTAGACTTAATCTTCCTACTGTCTATGTTTTGAACCATTCCTGCGACACTAGTTATAGATTCCCTGGCTTCTTTTCAGGATTACTGCATCCCTCGGACCTTCTTAATGACGATGATACACAGATAGTGTATCGGAATTAAATACAAATGGTACAATGCCAACTTAAGTAGAAGAAGACTGACTCTTCCTACTGTTTATGTTTTGAACCATTCCTGTGACACTAGTTATAGTTTTCGATGCTTCACCTCAGGTTCACTCTATCCCTTGGACCTTCTTTTTGACGACGAAACACAGAAATTGCAACGGAGTTAAATACAAAAGGCACAATGCCGACTTAAGTACAAGAAGACTGACTCTTCTTACTGACTGTTTTGAACCATTCCTGTGATACTAGTAATAGATTACGATGCTTCACTTCAGGTTTACTGTATCCCTCTGACCTTCTTATTAACGATGAAACACAGATATTGCATCGGAATTAAATGCAAAAGGCACAATGCTGACTTAAGTACAAGAAGACTGACTCTTCTAACTGACTATGTTTTGAACCATTCCTGTGTCACTAGTTATAGATTCCGATGCTTCACTTCTGGTTTACTGTATCCCTTGGACCTTCGTATTGACGATGAAACACAGAAATTGCATGGAATTAAATACAAAAGGCACAATGCCCAATGAAGTACTAGAACACTGACTCTTCTTACTGACTATGTTTTAAACCATTCCTGTGACACTAGTTATGGATTCCGATGCTTCACTTCAGGTTTACTGTATCCCTTGGACCTTCGTATTGACGATGAAACACTGAAATTGCATCGGTATTAAATACAAAAGGCACAGTGCCGACCTAAGTACGAGAAGGCTGACTCCTCTTACTGACTATACCTTGATTCATTCCTGTGACACTAGTTATAGATTCCGATGCTTCACTTCAGGTTTACTGTATCCCTTGGACCTTATTATTGACGATGAAACGCAGAAATTGCATCGGAATTAAATACAAAAGGCACAATGCCGACTAAAGGACAAGAAGACTGGATCTTCTTACTGCCTATGATTTGAACCATTCCTGTGACACTAGTTATAGATTCCGATGCTTCACTTCAGGTTTACTGTATCCCTCTGACCTTCTCATTGACGATGAAACACAGAAATTGCATCTGAATTAAATGCAAAAGGCACAATGCCGACTTAAGTGCAAGAAGACTGACTCTTCTTACTGTCTGTGTTTTGAACCATTCCTGTGACACTAGTTATAGATTCCGATGCTTCACACAAGGTTTACTGTATCCCTTGGACCTTCTTATTGACGATGAAACACCGAAATTGCATCGGAATCAAATAGAAAAGGCACAATGCCGACTTAGGTACAAGATCTGTCTCTTCTTACTGTCTATGATTTGAACCATTCCTGTGACACTAGTTATGGATTCCGATGCTTCACTTCAGGTTCACTGTATCCCTTGGACCTTCTTATTGACGATGAAACACAGAAATTGCATCGGAATTAAATAGAAAAGGCACAATGTCGACTTAAGTACAAGAAGTCTGACTCTTCTTACTGTCTATGTTTGAACCAATCCAGTGACACTAGTTATAGTTTCCGATGCTTCACTTCAGGGTTACTGTATCCTTTGGGCCTTCTTATTGGCGACGAAACACAGAAATTGCATCGGAATTAAATACAAAAGGCACAATGCCGGCTTAAGGACAAGAAAACTGACTATTCTTACTGACTATGTTTTGAACCATTCGTGTGACACTAGTTATAGATTCCGATGCTTCACTTCAAGTTAACTATATCCCTCTGACCTTCTTATTGACGATGAAACACAGAAATTGCATCGGAAATAAATACAACAGGCACAATACCGACTTAAGTACATGTAGACTGAATCTTCCTACTGTCTATGTTTTGAACCATTCCTGTGACACTAGATATAGCTTCCGATGCTTCATTTCAGGTTTACTGTATCCCTTGGACCTTCTTAATGACGATGAAACACAGATAGTGCATCGGATTTAAATACAAAAGCACAATGCCAACTTAAGTACAAGAAGAATGACTCTTCTTACTGACTATGTTTTGAACCATTCCTGTGACACTAGTTATAGATTGCGATGCTTCACTTCTGGTTTAATGTATCCCTTGGACCGTCGTATTGATGATGAAACACAGAAATTTCATCGGAATTAAATACAAAAGGCACAATGCCGACTTACATACAAGAAGACTGACTCTTCTTACTGACTATGTTTTGAACCATTCCTGTGACACTAGTTATGGATTCCGATGCTTCACTTCAGGTTTACTGTATCCCGTGGACCTTCTCATTGACGATGAAACACAGAAATTGCATCGGAATTTGATACAAAAGGCACAATGCCGACTTAAGTACAACAAGACTGACTCTTCTTACTGACTACATCTTGATCCATACCTGTGACACTAGTAACAGATTCCGATGCTTCACTTCAGGTTTACTGTATCCCTTGGACCTTCTTATTGACGATGAAACACAGATGTTGCATCGGAATTAAATACAAAAGAAACAATGCCGACTTAAGTACAAGAAGGCTGACTCTTCCTACTGTCTATGTTTTGAACCGTTCCTGTGACACTAGTTATAGTGTCCGATGCTTCACTCCAGGTTTACTGTATCCCTTGGACCTTCTTATTGACGATGAAACACAGAAATTGCATCGGTATTAAATAGAAAAGGCACAATGCCGAATTAAGTACAAGAAAACTGACTCTTCCTACTGTCTATGTTTTGAACCATTCCTGTGACACTAGTTATATATTCCGATGCTTCACCTCAGGTTCACTGTATCCCTCTGGCCTTCTTATTGACGATGAAACACATAAATTGCATCGGGATTAAATACAAAAGGCACAATGCCGTCTTAAGTACAAGCAGACTGACTCTTCTTAATGTCTATGTTTTGAACCATTCCTGTGACACTAGTTTTGGATTCCGATGCTTCACTTCAGGTTTACTGTATCCCTTGCACCTTCTCATTGACGAAGAAACACAGAAATTGCATCGGAATTAAATACAAAAGGCACAATGTCGACTTAAGTACAAGAAGACTGACTCTTCTTACTGACTATATCTTGATCCATTCCTGTGACACTAGTTATAGATTCCGATGCTTCACTTCGGGATTACTGTATCCCTTGGACCTTCTTATTGACGATGAAACACAGGAATTGCGTCGGAATTAAATACAAAAGGCACAATGTCGACTTAAGTACAAGAAGACTGACTCTTCTTACTGACTATATCTTGATCCATTCCTGTGACACTAGTTATAGATTCCGATGCTTCACTTCGGGATTACTGTATCCCTTGGACCTTCTTATTGACGATGAAACACAGGAATTGCGTCGGAGTTGAATACAAAAGGCACAATGCCGACTTAAGTACAAGAAGAGTGACTCTTCTTACTGACTATGGTTTGAACCATTCCTGTGACACTAGTTGTAGATTCCGATGCTTCGCTTCAGGTTTATTGTATCCCTCTGACATTCTTATTAACGATGAAACACAGATATTGAATTGGAATTAAATACAAAAGGCACAATGCCAACTTAAGTACAAGCAGACTGACTCTTCTTACTGACTATGTTTTGATCCATTCCTGTGACACTAGTTATAGATTCCGATGCTTCACCTCAGGTTCACTGTATCCCTCTGACCTTCTTGTTGACGATGAAACACAGAAAATGCATCGGAATTGAATAGAAAAGGCACAATGCCGTCTTAAGTACAAGCAGACTGACTCTTCTTAGTGTCTATGTTTTGAACCATTCCTGTGACACTAGTTAAAGATTCCGATGCTTCACTTCAGGTTTGCTGTATCCCTTGGACCTTCTTATTGACGATGAAACACAGAAATTGCATCGAAAATAAATACAAAAGGCACAATGCCGACCTAAGTACAACAAGACTGACTCTTCTTACTGGATATGTTTTGAACCATTCCTGTGACACTAGTTATAGATTCCGATGCTTCACTTCAGGTTTAGTGTATCCCTCTGACCTTCTTATTGACGATGAAACACAGAAATTGCATCGGAAATAAATACAAAACGCACAATACCGACTTAAGTACATGTAGACTTAATCTTCCTACTGTGTATGTTTTGAACCATTCCTGCGACACTAGTTATAGATTCCCTGGCTTCTTTTCAGGATTACTGCATCCCTCGGACCTTCTTAATGACGATGATACACAGATAGTGTATCGGAATTAAATACAAAAGGTACAATGCCAACTTAAGTAGAAGAAGACTGACTCTTCCTACTGTTTATGTTTTGAACCATTCCTGTGACACTAGTTATAGTTTTCGATGCTTCACCTCAGGTTCACTCTATCCCTTGGACCTTCTTTTTGACGACGAAACACAGAAATTGAAACGGAGTTAAATACAAAAGGCACAATGCCGACTTAAGTCCAAGAAGACTGACTCTTCTTACTGACTGTTTTGAACCATTCCTGTGATACTAGTAATAGATTACGATGCTTCACTTCAGGTTTACTGTATCCCTCTGACCTTCTTATTAACGATGAAACACAGAAATTGCATGGAATTAAATAACAAAAGGCACAATGCCCAATGAAGTACTAGAAGACTGACTCTTCTTACTGACTATGTTTTAAACCATTCCTGTGACACTAGTTATGGATTCCGATGCTTCACTTCAGGTTTACTGTATCCCTTGGACCTTCGTATTGACGATGAAACACTGAAATTGCATCGGTATTAAATACAAAAGGCACAGTGCCGACCTAAGTACGAGAAGGCTGACTCCTCTTACTGACTATACCTTGATTCATTCCTGTGACACTAGTTATAGATTCCGATGCTTCACTTCAGGTTTACTGTATCCCTTGGACCTTATTATTGACGATGAAACGCAGAAATTGCATCGGAATTAAATACAAAAGGCACAATGCCGACTAAAGGACAAGAAGACTGGATCTTCTTACTGCCTATGATTTGAACCATTCCTGTGACACTAGTTATAGATTCCGATGCTTCACTTCAGGTTTACTGCATCCCTCTGACCTTCTCATTGACGATGAAACACAGAAATTGCATCTGAATTAAATGCAAAAGGCACAATGCCGACTTAAGTGCAAGAAGACTGACTCTTCTTACTGTCTGTGTTTTGAACCATTCCTGTGACACTAGTTATAGATTCCGATGCTTCACACAAGGTTTACTGTATCCCTTGGACCTTCTTATTGACGATGAAACACCGAAATTGCATCGGAATCAAATAGAAAAGGCACAATGCCGACTTAGGTACAAGAACTGTCTCTTCTTACTGTCTATGTTTTGAACCATTCCTGTGACACTAGTTATGGATTCCGATGCTTCACTTCAGGTTTACTGTATCCCCTGGACCTTCTTATTGACGATGAAACACAGAAATTGCATCGGAATTAAATAGAAAAGGCACAATGTCGACTTAAGTACAAGAAGTCTGACTCTTCTTACTGTCTATGTTTGAACCAATCCAGTGACACTAGTAATAGTTTCCGATGCTTCACTTCAGGGTTACTGTATCCTTTGGGCCTTCTTATTGGCGACGAAACACAGAAATTGCATCGGAATTAAATACAAAAGGCACAATGCCGGCTTAAGGGCAAGAAAACTGACTATTCTTACTGACTATGTTTTGAACCATTCGTGTGACACTAGTTATAGATTCCGATGCTTCACTACAAGTTAACTATATCCCTCTGACCTTCTTATTGACGATGAAACACAGGAATTGCATCGGAAATAAATACAACAGGCACAATACCTACTTAAGTACATGTAGACTGAATCTTCCTACTGTCTATGTTTTGAACCACTCCTGTGACACTAGATATAGATTCCGATGCTTCATTTCAGGTTTACTGTATCCCTTGGACCTTCTTAATGACGATGAAACACAGATAGTGCATCGGATTTAAATACAAAAGCACAATGCCAACTTAAGTACAAGAAGAATGACTCTTCTTACTGACTATGTTTTGAACCATTCCTGTGACACTAGTTATAGATTGCGATGCTTCACTTCTGGTTTAATGTATCCCTTGGACCGTCGTATTGATGATGAAACACAGAAATTTCATCGGAATTAAATACAAAAGGCACAATGCCGACTTACGTACAAGAAGACTGACTCTTCTTACTGACTATGTTTAGAACCATTCCTGTGACACTAGTTATGGATTCCGATGCTTCACTTCAGGTTTACTGTATCCCGTGGACCTTCTCATTGACGATGAAACACAGAAATTGCATCGGAATTAGATACAAAAGGCACAATGCCGACTTAAGTACAACAAGACTGACTCTTCTTACTGACTACATCTTGATCCATACCTGTGACACTAGTTACAGATTCCGATGCTTCACTTCAGGTTTACTGTATCCCTTGGGCCTTCTTATTGACGATGAAACACAGATATTGCATCGGAATGAAATACAAAAGAAACAATGCCGACTTAAGTACAAGAAGGCTGACTCTTCCTACTGTCTATGTTTTGAACCGTTCCTGTGACACTAGTTATAGTGTCCGATGCTTCACTCCAGGTTTACTGTATCCCTTGGACCTTCTTATTGACGATGAAACACAGAAATTGCATCGGAATTAAATAGAAAAGGCACAATGCCGACTTAAGTACAAGAAAACTGACTCTTCCTACTGTCTATGTTTTGAACCATTCCTGTGACACTAGTTATATATTCCGATGCTTCACCTCAGGTTCACTGTATCCCTCTGGCCTTCTTATTGACGATGAAACACATAAATTGCATCGGGATTAAATACAAAAGGCACAATGCCGTCTTAAGTACAAGCAGACTGACTCTTCTTAATGTCTATGTTTTGAACCATTCCTGTGACACTAGTTTTGGATTCCGATGCTTCACTTCAGGTTTACTGTATCCCTTGGACCTTCTCATTGACGAAGAAACACAGAAATTGCATCGGAATTAAATACAAAAGGCACAATGTCGACTTAAGTACAAGAAGACTGACTCTTCTTACTGACTATATCTTGATCCATTCCTGTGACACTAGTTATAGATTCCGATGCTTCACTTCGGGATTACTGTATCCCTTGGACCTTCTTATTGACGATGAAACACAGGAATTGCGTCGGAATTAAATACAAAAGGCACAATGCCGACTTAAGTACAAGAAGACTGACTCTTCTTACTGACTAAGATTTGAACCATTCCTGTGACACTAGTTGTAGATTCCGATGCTTCACTTCAGGTTTATTGTATCCCTCTGACCTTCTTATTAACGATGAAACACAGATATTGAATTGGAATTAAATACAAAAGGCACAATGCCAACTTAAGTACAAGCAGACTGACTCTTCTTACTGACTATGTTTTGATCCATTCCTGTGACACTAGTTATAGATTCCGATGCTTCACCTCAGGTTCACTGTATCCCTCTGACCTTCTTGTTGACGATGAAACACAGAAAATGCATCTGAATTAAATAGAAAACGCACAATGTCAACTTAAGTACAAGAACACTGACTCTTCTTACTGACTGTTTTGAACCATTCCTGTGATACTAGTAATAGATTACGATGCTTCACTTCAGGTTTACTGTATCCCTCTGACCTTCTTATTAACGATGAAACACAGATATTGCATCGGAATTAAATGCAAAAGGCACAATGCCGACTTAAGTACAAGAAGTCTGACTCTTCTAACTGACTATGTTTTGAACCATTCCTGTGTCACTAGTTATAGATTCCGATGCTTCACTTCTGGTTTACTGTATCCCTTGGACCTTCGTATTGACGATGAAACACAGAAATTGCATGGAATTAAATACAAAAGGCACAATGCCCAATGAAGTACTAGAAGACTGACTCTTCTTACTGACTATGATTTGAACCATTCCTGTGACACTAGTTATGGATTCCGATGCTTCACTTCAGGTTTACTGTATCCCTTGGACCTTCGTATTGACGATGAAACACTGAAATTGCATCGGTATTAAATACAAAAGGCACAGTGCCGACCTAAGTACGAGAAGGCTGACTCCTCTTACTGACTATACCTTGATTCATTCCTGTGACACTAGTTATAGATTCCGATGCTTCACTTCAGGTTTACTGTATCCCTTGGACCTGATTATTGACGATGAAACGCAGAAATTGCGTCGGAATTAAATACTAAAGGCACAATGCCGACTAAAGGACAAGAAGACTGGATCTTCTTACTGCCTATGATTTGAACCATTCCTGTGACACTAGTTATAGATTCCGATGCTTCACTTCAGGTTTACTGTATCCCTCTGACCTTCTCATTGACGATGAAACACAGAAATTGCATCTGAATTAAATGCAAAAGGCACAATGCCGACTTAAGTGCAAGAAGACTGACTCTTCTTACTGTCTGTGTTTTGAACCATTCCTGTGACACTAGTTATAGATTCCGATGCTTCACACAAGGTTTACTGTATCCCTTGGACCTTCTTATTGACGATGAAACACCGAAATTGCATCGGAATCAAATAGAAAAGGCACAATGCCGACTTAGGTACAAGAATTGTCTCTTCTTACTGTCTATGTTTTGAACCATTCCTGTGACACTAGTTATGGATTCCGATGCTTCACTTCAGGTTTACTGTATCCCTTGGACCTTCTTATTGACGATGAAACACAGAAATTGCATAGGAATTAAATACAAAAGGCACAATGCCGACTTAAGTACAAAAACACTGACTCTTCTTACTGACTATATATTGATCCATTCCTGTGACACTAGTTACAGTTTCGGATGCTTCACTTCAGGTTTACTGTATACCTTGGACCTTCTTATTGACGACGAAACACAGAAATTGCATCGGAATTGAATACAAAAGGCACAATGCCTACTTAAGTACAAGATGACTGGCTCTTCTTACTGAGTATGTTTTGAACCATTCCTGTGACACTAGTTGTAGATTCCGAGGCTTAACTTCAGGTTTACTGTATCCCTCTGAAGTTCTTATTAACGATGAAACACAGATATTGCATCGGAATTAAATACAAAAGGCACAATGCTGACTTAAGTGCAAGACGACTGACTCTACTTACTGACTATGTTTTGAACCATTCCTGTGACACTAGTTATAGATTACGATGCTTTACTTCCGGTTTACTGTATGCCTTGGACCTTCGTATTGACGATGAAACACAGAAATTGCATCGGAATTAAATAGAAAAGGCACAATGCCGTCTTAAGTACAAGCAGACTGACTCTTCTTAGTGTCTATGTTTTGAACCATTCCTGTGACGCTAGTTAATGATTCCGATGCTTCACTTCAGGTTTACTGTATCCGTTGGACCTTCTTATTGACGATGAAACACAGAAATTGCATCGGAATTGAATACAAAAGGCACAATGCCTACTTAAGTACAAGATGACTGGCTCTTCTTACTGAGTATGTTTTGAACCATTCCTGTGACACTAGTTGTAGATTCCGAGGCTTCACTTCAGGTTTACTGTATGCCTAGGACCTTCTTATTGACGATGAAACACAGAAATTGCATCGGAACTTAATACAAAAGGCACAATGTAGACTTAAGTATAAGAAGACTGACTCTTTACTGCTGTCTATGTTTGAACCATTCCTGTGACATTAGTTATAGATTCCGATGCTTCACTTCAGGGTTACTGTATCCTTTGGACCTTCTTATTGGCGACGAAACACAGAAATTGCATCCTAATTAAATAGAAAATGCACAATGCCGACTTAAGTACAAGAAGACTGACTGTTCTTACTGTCTATGTTTCGAACCATTGCTGTGACACCAGTTATAGATTCCGATGCTTCACCTCAGGTCCACTGTATCCCTCTGACTTTCTTATTGACGATGAAACACAGAAATTGCATCGGAATTAAATAGAAAAGGCACAATGTTGTCTTAAGTACAAGAAGACTGACTCTTCTTACTGTCTATGTTTGAACCATTCCGGTGACACTAGTTATAGTTTCAGATGCTCCACTTCAGGTTTACTGTATCTCTTGGACCTTCTTATTGACGATGAAACACAGAAATTTCACCGAAATTAAATACAAAATGCACAATGCCGACTTAAGTACAAGAAGACTGTCTCTTCTTACTGACTATGTTTTGAACCATTCGTGTGACACTAGTTATAGATTCCGATGCTTCACTTCAAGTTAACTGTATCCCTCTGACCTTCTTATTGACGATGAAACACAGAAATTGCATCGGAAATAAATACAACAGGCACAATACCGACTTAAGTACATGTAGACTGAATCTTCCTACTGTCTATGTTTGAACCATTCCTGTGACACTAGTTATAGATTCCGATGCTTCATTTCAGGTTTACTGTATCCCTTGGACCTTCTTAATGACGATGAAACACAGATAGTGCATCGGATTTAAATACAAAAGGCAGAATGCCAACTTAAGTACAAGAAGAATGACTCTTCTTACTGACTATGTTTTGAACCATTCCTGTGACACTAGTTATGGATTCCGATGCTTCACTTCAGGTTTACTGTATCCCATGGACCTTCTCATTGACGATGAAACACAGAAATTGCATCGGAATTAGATACAAAAGGCACAATGCCGACTTAAGTACAACAAGACTGACTCTTCTTACTGACTACATATTGATCCATACCTGTGACACTAGTTGCAGATTCCGATGCTTCACTTCAGGTTTACTGTATCCCTTGGACCTTCTTATTGACGATGAAACACAGATATTGCATCGGAATTAAATACAAAAGAACCAATGCCGACTCAAGTACAAGAAGGCTGACTCTTCTTACTGTCTATGTTTTGATCCGTTCCTGTGACACTACTTATAGTGTCCGTTGCTTCACTCCAGGTTTACTGTATCCCTTGGACCTTCTTATTGACGATGAAACACAGAAATTGCATCGGAATTAAATAGAAAAGGCACAATGCCGACTTAAGTACAAGAAGACTGACTCTTCCTACTGTCTATGTTTTGAACCATTCCTGTGACACTAGTTATAGATTCCGATGCTTCACCTCAGGTTCACTGTATCCCTCTGACCTTATTATTGACGATGAAACACAGAAATTGCATCGGAATTAAATACAAAAGGCACAATGGCGACTTAAGTACAAGAAGACTGACTCTTCTTACTGACTATATCTTGATCCATTCCTGTGACACTAGTTATAGATTCCGATGCTTCACTTCAGGATTACTGTATCACTTGGACCTTCTTATTGACGATGAAACACAGGAGGTGCATCGGAATTATATACAAAAGGCACAATGCCGACTTAAGTATAAGAAGACTGAGTCTTCTTACTGACTATGATTTGAACCATTCCTGTGACACTAGTTGTAGATTCCGATGCTTCACTTCAGGTTTATTGTATCCCTCTGACCTTCTTATTAACGAAGAAACACAGATATTGCATCGGAATTAAATACAAAAGGCACAATGACAACTTAAGTACAAGCAGACTGACTCTTCTTACTGACTATGATTTGATCCATTCCTGTGACACTAGTTATAGATTCCGATGCTTCACCTCAGGTTCACTGTATCCCTCTGACCTTCTTATTGACGATGAAACACAGAAATTGCATCGGAATTGAATAGAAAAGGCACAATGCCGTCTTAAGTACAAGCAGACTGACTCTTCTTAGTGTCTATGTTTTGAACCATTCCTGTGACACTAGTTAAAGATTCCGATGCTTCACTTCAGGTTTGCTGTATCCCTTGGACCTTCTTATTGACGATGAAACACAGAAATTGCATCGAAAATAAATAAAAAGGCACAATGCCGACCTAAGTACAATAAGACTGACTCTTCTTACTGGATATGTTTTGAACCATTCCTGTGACACTAGTTATAGATTCCGATGCTTCACTTCAGGTTTAGTGTATCCCTCTGATCTTCTTATTGACGATGAAACACAGAAATTGCATCGGAAATAAATAGAAAAGGCACAATACCGACGTAAGTACATGTAGACTGAATCTTCCTACTGTCTATGTTTTGAACCATTCGTGTGACACTAGTTATAGATTCCGATGCTTCATTTCAGGATTACTGCATCCCTCGGACGTTCTTAATGACGACGAAACACAGATAGTTCATTGGAATTAAATACAAAAGGTACAATGCACACTTAAGTAGAAGAAGACTGACTCTTCCTACTGTCTATGTTTTGAACCATTCCTGTGACACTAGTTATAGTTTCCGATGCTTCACCTCAGGTTCACTCTATCCCTTGGACCTTCTTATTTACGATGAAACACAGAAATTGCAACGGAGTTAAATACAAAAGGCACAATGCCGACTTTTGTACAAGAAGACTGACTCTTCTTACTGACTGTTTTGAACCATTCCTGAGACACTAGTTATAGATTACGATGCTTCACTTCTGGTTTACTGTATCCCTTGGACCTTCGTATTGACGATGAAACACAGAAATTGCATGGGAATTAAATACAAAAGGCACAATGCCCAATGAAGTACTAGAAGACCGACTCTTCTTACTGACTATGATTTGAACCATTCCTGTGACACTAGTTATGGATTCCGATGCTTCACTTCAGGTTTAATGTATCCCTCTGAACTTCTCATTGACGATGAAAAACAGAAATTGCATCTGAATTAAATGCAAAAGGCACAATGCCGACTTAAGTGCAAGAAGACTGACTCTTCCTACTGTCTGTGTTTTGAACCATTCCTGTGACACTAGTTATAGATTCCAATGCTTCACACAAGGTTTACTGTATCCCTTGGACCTTCTTATTGACGATGAAACACCAAAATTGCATCGGAATTAAATAGAAAAGGAACAATGCCGACTTAGGTACAAGAAGACTGTCTCTTCTTACTGTCTATGTTTGAACCATTCCTGTGACACTAGTTATGGATTCCGATGCTTCACTTCAGGTTTACTGTATCCCTTGGACCTTCTTATTGACGATGAAACACAGAAATTGAATCGGAATTAAATACAAAAGGCACAATGCCGACTTAAGTACAAGAAGACTGACTCTTCTTACTGTCAATGTTTTGAACCATACCACTGACACTAGTTATAGTTTCCGATGCTTCACTCCAGGTTTACTGTATCCCTTGGACCCTCTTATTGACGATGAAACACAGAAATTGCATCGGAATTAAATAGAAAAGGCACAATGCCGACTAAAGTACAAGAGGACTGACTCTTCTTACTGTCTATGTTTTGAAACATTCCTGTGACACTAGTTATAGATACCGATGCTTCACGCCAGGTTTACTGTATCCCTTGGACCATCTTATTGACGATGAAACACAGAAATTGCATCGGAATTAAATACAAAAGGCACAAGGCCGACTTAAGGACAAGAAGACCGACTCTTCTTACTGACTATGTTTTGAACCATTCCTGTGACACTAGTTATAGATTCCGATGCTCACTTCAGGTTTACTGTATCCCTCTGACTTTCTTATTGGCGATGAAACACAGAAATTGCAACGGAATTAAATTCAAAAGGCACAATGCCGACATAAGTACAAGAACACTAACTCTTCTTACTGACTATATATTGATCCATTCCTGTGACACTAGTTATAGATTCGGATGCTTCACTTCAGGTTTACTGTATACCTTGGACCTTCTGATTGACGACGAAACACAGAAATTGCATCGGAATTGAATACAAAACGCACAATGCCTACTATAGTACAAAATGATTGGCTCTTCTTACTGAGTATGTTTTGAACCATTCCTGCGACACTAGTTGTAGATTCCGAGGCTTCACTTCAGGTTTACTGTATCCCTCTGACGTTCTTATTAACGATGAAACACAGATATTGCATCGGAATTAAATACAAAAGGCACAATGCTGACTTAAGTACAAGAAGACTGACTCTTCTTACTGACTATGCTTTGAACCATTCCTGTGACACTAGTTATAGATTACGATGTTTCACTTCCGGTTTGCCGTATCCCTTGGACCTTCGTATTGACGATGAAACACAGAAATTGCATCGGAATTAAATAGAAAAGGCACAATGCCGTCTCAAGTACAAGCAGACTGGATCTTCTTAGTGTCTATGTTTTGAACCATTCCTGTGACGCTAGTTAAAGATTCCGATGCTTCACTTCAGGTGTACTGTATCCCTTGGACCTTCTTATTGACGATGAAACACAGATATTGCATCGGAATTAAATACAAAAGAACCAATGCCGACTTAAGTACAAGAAGGCTGACTCTTCTTACTGTCTATGTTTTGATCCGTTCCTGTGACACTACTTATAGTGTCCGTTGCTTCACTCCAGGTTTACTATATACCTTGGACCTTCTTATTGACGATGAAACACAGAAATTGCATCGGAATTAAATAGAAAAGGCACAATGCCGACTTAAGTACAAGAAGACTGACTCTTCCTACTGTCTATGTTTTGAACCATTCCTGTGACACTAGTTATAGATTCCGATGCTTCACCTCAGGTTCACTGTATCCCTCTGACCTTATTATTGACGATGAAACACAGAAATTGCATCGGAATTAAATACAAAAGGCACAATGCTGACTTAAGAAGACTTACCCTTCTTACTGACTATGATTTGAACCATTCCTGTGACACTAGTTTTGGATTCCGATGCTTCACTTCAGGTTTACTGTATCCCTTGGACCTTCTTATTGACGATGAAACACAGAAATTTCATCGGAAATTAATACAAAAGGCACAATGTCGACTTAAGTACAAGAAGACTGACTCTTCTTACTGACTATATCTTGATCCATTCCTGTGACACTAGTTATAGATTCCGATGCTTCACTTCGGGATTACTGTATCCCTTGGACCTTCTTATTGACGATGAAACACAGGAGTTGCATCGGAATTATATACAAAAGGAACAATGCCGACTTAAGTACAAGAAGACTGACTCTTCTTACTGACTATGATTTGAACAATTCCTGTGACACTTGTTGTAGATTCCGTTGCTTCACTTCAGGTTTATTGTATCCCTCTGACCTTCTTATTAACGAAGAAACACAGATATTGCATCGGAATTAAATACAAAAGGCACAATGACAACTTAAGTACAAGCAGACTGACTCTTCTTACTGACTATGTTTTGATCCATTCCTGTGACACTAGTTATAGATTCCGATGCTTCACCTCAGGTTCACTGTATCCCTCTGACCTTCTTATTGACGATGAAACACAGAAATTGCATCGGAATTGAATAGAAAAGGCACAATGCCGTCTTAAGTACAAGCAGACTGTCTCTTCTTAGTGTCTATGTTTTGAACCATTCCTGTGACACTAGTTAAAGATTCCGATGCTTCACTTCAGGTTTGCTGTATCCCTTGGACCTTCTTATTGACGATGAAACACAGAAATTGCATGGAAAATAAATACAAAAGGCACAATGCCGACCTAAGTACAACAAGACTGACTCTTCTTACTGGATATGTTTTGAACCATTCCTGTGACACTAGTTATAGATTCCGATGCTTCACTTCAGGTTTAGTGTATCCCTCTGATCTTCTTATTGACGATGAAACACAGAAATTGCATCGGAAATAAATAGAAAAGGCACAATACCGACTTAAGTACATGTAGACTGAATCTTCCTACTGTCTATGTTTTGAACCATTCGTGTGACACTAGTTATAGATTCCGATGCTTCATTTCAGGATTACTGCATCCCTCGGACGTTCTTAATGACGATGAAACACAGATAGTGCATTGGAATTAAATACAAAAGGTACAATGCCAACTTAAGGAGAAGAAGACTGACTCTTCCTACTGTCTATGTTTTGAACCATTCCTGTGACACTAGTTATAGTTTCCGATGCTTCACCTCAGGTTCACTCTATCCCTTGGACCTTCTAATTTACGATGAAACACAGAAATTGCAACGGAGTTAAATACAAAAGGCACAATGCCGACTTAAGTACAAGAAGACTGACTCTTCTTACTGACTGTTTTGAACCATTCCTGTGACACTAGTTATAGATTACGATGCTTCACTTCAGGTTTACTGTATCCCTCTGACCTTCTTACTAACGATGAAACACAGATATTGCATCGGAATTAAATACAAAAGGCACAATGCCGACTTAAGTACAAGAAGACTGACTCTTCTTACTGACTATGTTTTGAACCATTCCTGTGTCACTAGTTATAGATTCCGATGCTTCACTTCTGGTTTACTGTATCCCTTGGACCTTCGTATTGACGATGAAACACAGAAATTGCATGGGAATTAAATACAAAAGGCACAATGCCCAATGAAGTACTAGAAGACCGACTCTTCTTACTGACTATGATTTGAACCATTCCTGTGACACTAGTTATGGATTCCGATGCTTCACTTCAGGTTTAATGTATCCCTCTGAACTTCTCATTGACGATGAAAAACAGAAATTGCATCTGAATTAAATGCAAAAGGCACAATGCCGACTTAAGTGCAAGAAGACTGACTCTTCTTACTGTCTGTGTTTTGAACCATTCCTGTGACACTAGTTATAGATTCCAATGCTTCACACAAGGTTTACTGTATCCCTTGGACCTTCTTATTGACGATGAAACACCAAAATTGCATCGGAATTAAATAGAAAAGGAACAATGCCGACTTAGGTACAAGAAGACTGTCTCTTCTTACTGTCTATGTTTGAACCATTCCTGTGACACTAGTTATGGATTCCGATGCTTCACTTCAGGTTTACTGTATCCCTTGGACCTTCTTATTGGCGATGAAACACAGAAATTGCATCGGAATTAAATACAAAAGGCACAATGCCGACTTAAGTACAAGAAGACTGACTCTTCTTACTGTCTATGTTTTGAAACATTCCTGTGACACTAGTTATAGATACCGATGCTTCACGCCAGGTTTACTGTATCCCTTGGACCATCTTATTGACGATGAAACACAGAAATTGCATCGGAATTAAATACAAAAGGCACAAGGCCGACTTAAGGACAAGAAGACTGACTCTTCTTACTGACTATGTTTTGAACCATTCCTGTGACACTAGTTATAGATTCCGATGCTCACTTCAGGTTTACTGTATCCCTCTGACGTTCTTATTAACGATGAAACACAGATATTGCATCGGAATTAAATACAAAAGGCACAATGCTGACTTAAGTACAATAAGACTGACTCTTCTTACTGACTATGCTTTGAACCATTCCTGTGACACTAGTTATAGATTACGATGCTTCACTTCCGGTTTACCGTATCCCTTGGACCTTCGTATTGACGATGAAACACAGAAATTGCATCGGAATTAAATAGAAAAGGCACAATGCCGTCTCAAGTACAAGCAGACTGACTCTTCTTAGTGTCTATATTTTGAACCATTCCTGTGACGCTAGTTAAAGATTCCGATGCTTCACTTCAGGTTTACTGTATCCGTTGGACCTTCTTATTGACGATGAAACACAGAAATTGCATCGGAATTGAATACAAAAGGCACAATGCCGACTTAGGTACAAGAAGACTGTCTCTTCTTACTGTCTATGTTTTGAACCATTCCTGTGACACTAGTTATGGATTCCGATGCTTTACTTCAGGTTTAATGTATCCCTTGGACCTTCTTATTGACGATGAAACACAGAAATTGCATCGGAACTAAATACAAAAGGCACAATGCCGACTTAAGTATAAGAAGACTGACTCTCTACTGCTCACTATGTTTGAACCATTCCTGTGACATTAGTTATAGATTCCGATGCTTCACTTCATGGTTAATGTATCCCTTGGACCTTCTTATTGACGATGAAACACAGAAATTGCATCGGAATTAAATACAAAAGAAACAATGCCGAATTAAGTACAAGAAGGCTGACTCTTCTTACTGTCTATGTTTTGAACCGTTCCTGTGACACTAGTTATAGAGTCCGATGCTACACTCCAGGTTCACTGTATCCCTTGAACCTTCTCATTGACGATGAAACACAGAAATTACATCGCAATTAAATACAAAAGGCACAATGCCGACTTAGGTACAAGAAGACTGTCTCTTCTTACTGTCTATGTTTTGAACCATTCCTGTGACACTAGTTATGGATTCCGATGCTTCACTTCAGGTTCACTGTATCCCTCTGACCTTCTTATTGACGACGAAACACTGAAATTGCATCGGAATTAAATACAAAAGGCAAAATGGCGACTTAAGTACAAGAAGACTGACTCTTCGTACTGACTGTTTTGAACAGTTCCTGTGACACTAGATATTGATTCCGATGCTTCACTTCAGGTTTACTGTATCCCTCTGACGTTCTTATTAACGATGAAACGCAGAGATTGCATCGGAATTAAATACAAAAGGCACAATGCCGACTTAAGTACAAGAAGACTAACTCTTCTTACTGACTATGTTTTGAACCATTCCTGTGACACTAGTTATAGATTCCGATGCTTCACTTCTGGTTTACTGTATCCCTTGGACCGTCGTATTGATGATGAAACACAGAAATTTCATCGGAATTAAATAGAAAAGGCACAATGCCGACTTACGTACAAGAAGACTGACTCTTCTTACTGACTATGTTTTGAACCATTCCTGTGGCACTAGTTATAGATTCCGATGCTTCACTTCAGGTTTACTGTATCCCTTGGACCTTCTTATTGACGATGAAACACAGAAATTGCATCGGAATTAAATACAAAAGAAACAATGCTGAATTAAGTACAAGAAGGCTGACTCTTCATACTGTCTATGTTTTGAACCGTTCCTGTGACACTAGTTATAGAGTCCGATGCTTCACTCCAGGTTCACTGTATCCCTTGAACCTTCTCATTGACGATGAAACACAGAAATTACATCGCAATTAAATACAAAAGGCACAATGCTGACTTAAGGACAAGAAGCCTGAACCTTCTTACTGCCTATGTTTTGAACCATTCCTGTGACACTAGTTATAGATTCCGATGCTTCACTTCAGGCTTACTGTATCCCTCTGACCTTCTTATTGACGACGAAACACAGAAATTGCATCGGAATTAAATACAAAAGGCACAATGCCTACTTAAGAAGAGTTACTCTTCTTACTGACTATGTTTTGAACCATTCCTGTGACACTAGTTTTGGATTCCGATGCTTCACTTCAGGTTTACTGTATCCCTTGGACCTTCTAATTGACGATGAAACACAGAAATTGCATCGGAATTAAATACAAAAGGCACAATGTCGACTTAAGTACAAGATGACTGACTCTTCTTACTGACTCTATCTTGATCCATTCCTGTGTCACTAGTTATAGATTCCGATGCTTCACTTCGGGTTTACTGTATCCCTTGGACCTTCTTATTGACGATGAAACACAGAAATTGCTTTGGAATTAAATACAAAAGGCACAAAGCCGACTTATGTACAAGAAGACTGACTCTTCTTACTGACTATGATTTGAACCATTCCTGTGACACTAGTTGTAGATTCCGATGCTTCACTTCAGGTTTATTGTATCCCTCTGACCTTCTTATTAACGATGAAACACAGATATTGCATCGGAATTAAATACAAAAGGCACAATGCCGACTTAAGTACAAGCAGACTGACTCTTCTTACTGACTATGTTTTGATCCATTCCTGTGACACTAGTTATAGATTAAGATGCTTCACTTCTGGTTTACTGTATCCCTTGGACCTTCGTATTGACGACGAAACACAAAAATTGCATCGGAATTAAATACAAAAGGCACAATGCTGACTCAAGTACAAGAAGACTGACTCTTCCTACTGACTATGTTTGAACGAATCCTGTGACATTAGTTATTGTTTCCGATGCTTCACTTCAGGTGTACTGTATCCTTTCGACCTTCCTATTGGCGACGAAACACAGAAATTGCATCGGAACAAAATACAAAAGGCACAATGCCGACCTAAGTACAAGAAGACTGACTCTTCCTACTGTCTATGTTTGAACGAATCCTGTGACATTAGTTGTAGATTTCGATGCTTCACTTCAGGTTTACTGTATCCTTTGGACCTTCCTATTGGCGACGAAACACAGAAATTGCATCGGAATTAAATAGAAAAGGCACAATGCCGACTTAAGTACAAGCAGACTGACTCTTCTCACTGGATATGTTTTGAACCATTCCTGCGACACTAGTTATAGATTCCGATGCTTCACTTTAGGTTCACTCTATCCCTTGGACCTTCTTATTGACGATGAAACACAGAAATTGCAACGGAGTTAAATACAAAATGCACAATGCCGACTTAAGTACAAGAAGACTGACTCTTCTTACTGACTGTTTTGAACCATTCCTGTGACACTAGATATAGATTCCGATGCTTCACTTCAGGTTTAGTGTATCCCTCTGACGTTCTTATTAACGATGAAACGCAGATATTGCATCGGAATTAAATACAAAAGGCACAATGCCGACTTAAGTACAAGAAGACTGACTCTTCTTACTGACTATGCTTTGAACCATTCCTGTGACACTAGTTATAGATTCCGATGCTTCACTTCTGGTTTACTGTATCCCTTGGACCTTCGTATTGACGATGAAACACAGAAATTGCATGGGAATTAAATACAAAAGGCACAATACCCAATGAGGTACAAGAAGACTGACTCTTCATACTGACTATGTTTTGAACCATTCCTGTGACACTAGTTATGGATTCCGATGCTTCACTTCAGGTTTACTGTATCCCTTGGACCTTCGTATTGACGATGAAACACTGAAATTGCATCGGTATTTAATACAAAAGGCACAGTGGCGACCTAAGTACGAGAAGACTGACTTCTCTTACTGACTATACCTTGATTCATTCCTGTGACACTAGTTATAGATTCCGATGCTTCACTTCGGTTTACTGTATCCCTTGGACCTTATTGTTGACGATGAAACACAGAAATTGCATCGGAATTAAATACAAAAGGCACAATGCCGACTAAAGGACAAGAAGACTGGATCTTCTTACTGCCTATGTTTTGAACCATTCCTGTGACACTAGTTATAGATTCCGATGCTTCACTTCAGGTTTACTGTATCCCTCTGACCTTCTCATTGACGATGAAACACAGAAATTGCATCTGAATTAAATACAAAAGGCACAATGCCGACTTAAGTGCAAGAAGACTGACTCTTCTTACTGTCTATGTTTTGAACCATTCCTGTGACACTAGTTATAGATTCCGATGATTCACACAAGGTTTACTGTATCCCTTGGACCTTCTTATTGACGATGAAACACCGAAATTGCATCGGAATTAAATAAAAAAGGCACAATGCCGACTTAAGTACAAGATGACTGACTCTTCTTACTGACTATGATTTGAACAATTCCTCTGACACTAGTTGTAGATCCCGATGCTTCACTTCAGGTTTACTGTATCCCTCTGACGTTCTTATTAACGATGAAACACAGATATTGCATCGGAATTTAATACAAAAGGCACAATGCTGACTTAAGTACAAGAAGACTGACTCTTATTACTGACTATGTTTTGAACCATTCCTGTGAAACTAGTTATAGATTACGATGCTTCACTTCCGGTTTACTGTATCCCTTGGACCTTCGTATTGACGGTGAAACACAGAAATTGCATCGGAATTAAATACAAATGGCACAATGCCGACTTAAGTACAAGAAGACTGACTCTTCTTACTGACTATGATTTGAACAATTCCTGTGACACTAGTTGTTGATTTCGAGGCTTCACTTCAGGTATACTGTATCCCTAGGACCTTCTTATGGACGATGAAACACAGAAATTGCATCGGAACTAAATACAAAAGGCACAATGCCGACTTAAGTATAAGAAGACTGACTCTTTACAGCTGTCTATGTTTGAACCATTCCTGTGACATTAGTCATAGATTCCGATGATTCACTTCAGAGGTACTGTATCCTTTGGACCTTCATATTGGCGACGAAACACAGAAATTGCATCCTAATTTAATAGAAAATGCACAATGCCGACTTAAGTACAAGAAGACTGACTGTTCTTACTGTCTATGCTTCGAACCATTGCTGTGACACTAGTTATAGATTCCGATGCTTCACCTCAGGTTCACTGTATCCCTCTGACCTTCTTATTGACGATGAAACACAGAAATTGCATCGGAATTAAATAGAAAAGCCACAATGCCGTCTTAAGTACATGCAGACTGACTCTTCTTAGTGTCTATGTTTTGAACCATTCCTGTGACGCTAGTTACAGATTCCGATGCTTCACTTCAGGTTTACTGTGTCCCTTGGACCTTCTTATTGACGATGAAACACAGATATTGCATCGGAATTAAATACAAAAGCCAAAATGGCGACTTAAGTACAAGATGACTGACTCTTCTTACTGACTGTTTTGAACCATTCCTGTGACACTAGATATAGATTCCGATGCTTCGCTTCAGGTTTACTGTATCCCTCTGACGTTCTTATTAACGATGAAACGCAGAAATTGCATCGGAATTAAATACAAAAGGCACAATGCCGACTTAAGTGCAAGAAGACTGACTCTTCTTACTGACTATGTTTTGAACCATTCCTGTGACACTAGTTATAGATTCCGATGCTTCACTTCTGGTTTACTGTATCCCTTGGACCGTCGTATTGACGATGAAATACAGAAATTGTATCGGAATTAGATACAAAAGGCACAATGCCGACTTAAGTACAAAAAGACTGTCTCTTCTTACTGACTATACCTTGTTCCATTCCTGTGACACTAGTTATAGATTCCGATGCTTCACTTCAGGTTTAATGTATCCCTTGGACCTTCTTATTGACGATGAAACACAGAAATTGCATCGGAATTAAATACAAAAGAAACGATGCCGAATTAAGTACAAGAAGGCTGACTCTTCTTACTGTCTATGTTTTGAACCGTTCCTGTGACACTAGTTACAGGGTCCGATGCTTCACTCCAGGTCCAGTGTATCCCTTGAACCTTCTTATTGACGATGAAACACAGAAATTACATCGCAATTAAATACAAAAGGCATAATGCTGACTTAAGGACAAGAATCCTGAATCTTCTTACTGCCTATGTTTGGAACCATTCCTGTGACACTAGTTATAGATTCCGATGCTTCACTTCAGGCTTACTGTATCCCTCTGACCTTCTTATTTACGTCGAAACATAGAAATTGCATCGGAATTAAATACAAAAGGCACAATGCCTACTTAAGAAGACTTACTCTTCTTACTGACTATGTTTTGAACCATTCCTGTGACACTAGTTTTGGATTCCGATGCTTCACTTGAGGTTTACTGTATCCCTTGGACCTTCTAATTGACGATGAAATACAGAAATTGCATCGGAATTAAATACAAAAGGCACAATGTCGACTTAAGTACAAGATGACTGACTCTTCTTACTGACTCTATCTTGATCCGTTCCTGTGACACTAGTTATAGATTCCGATGCTTCACTTCGGGTTTACTGTATCCCTTGGACCTTCTTATTGACGATGAAACACAGAAATTGCATTGGAATTAAATACAAAAGGCACAAAGCCGACTTAACTACAAGAAGATTGACTCTTCTTACTGACTATGATTAGAACCATTCCTGTGACACTAGTTGTAGATTCCGATGCTTCACTTCAGGTTTATTGTATCCCTCTTACCTTCTTATTAACGATGAAACACAGATATTGCATCGGAATTAAATACAAAAGGCACAATGCCGACTTAAGTACAAGCAGACTGACTCTTCTTACTGTCTGTGTTTTGAACCATTCCTGTGACACTAGTTATAGATTCCGATGCTTCACACAAGGTTTACTGTATCCCTTGGACCTTCTTATTGACGATGAAACACAGAAATTGCATCGAAAATAAATACAAAAGGCACAATGCCGACCTAAGTACAACAAGACTGACTCTTCTTACTGGATATGTTTTGAACCATTCCTGTGACACTAGTTATAGATTCCGATGCTTCACTTCAGGTTTAGTGTATCCCTCTGACCTTCTTATTGAAGATGAAACACAGATATTGCATCGGAAATAAATACAAAAGGCACAATACCGACTTAAGTACATGTAGACTGAATCTTCCTACTGTCTATGATTTGAACGATTCCTATGTCACTAGTTATAGATTCCGATGCTTCACTTCTGGTTTACTGTATCCCTTGGACCTTCGTATTGACGATGAAACACAGAAATTGCATGCGAATTAAATACAAATGGCACAATACCCAATGAAGTACAAGAAGACTGACTCTTCTTATTGACTATGTTTGAACCATTCCTGTGACACTAGTTATGGATTCCAATGCTTCACTTCAGGTTTACTGTATCCCTTGGACCTTCGTATTGACGATGAAACACTGAAATTGCATCGGTATTAAATACAAAAGGCACAGTGCCGACCTAAGTACGAGAAGACTGACTCCTCTTACTGACTATACCTTGATTCATTCCTGTGACTCTAGTTATAGATTCCGATGCTTCACTTCAGGTTTACTGTATCCCTTGGACCTTATTGTTGACGATGAAACACAGAAATTGCATCGGAATTAAATACAAAAGGCACAAAGCCGACTTATGTACAAGAAGACTGACTCTTCTTACTGACTATGATTTGAACCATTCCTGTGACACTAGTTTTAGATTCCGATGCTTCACTTCAGGTTTATTGTATCCCTCTGACCTTCTTATTAACGATGAAACACAGATATTGCATCGGAAATAAATACAAAAGGCACAATGCCGACTTAAGTACAAGCAGACTGACTCTTCTTACTGACTATGTTTTGATCCATTCCTGTGACACTAGTTATAGAGTCCGATGCTTCACTTCTGGTTTACTGTATCCCTTGGACCTTCGTATTGACGACGAAACACAAAAATTGCATCGGAATTAAATACAAAAGGCACAATGCTGACTCAAGTACAAGAAGACTGACTCTTCCTACTGACTATGTTTGAACGAATCCTGTGACATTAGTTATTGTTTCCGATGCTTCACTTCAGGTGTACTGTATCCTTTCGACCTTCCTATTGGCGACGAAACACAGAAATTGCATCGGAACAAAATACAAAAGGCACAATGCCGACCTAAGTACAAGAAGACTGACTCTTCCTACTGTCTATGTTTGAACGAATCCTGTGACATTAGTTGTAGATTTCGATGCTTCACTTCAGGTTTACTGTATCCTTTGGACCTTCCTATTGGCGACGAAACACAGAAATTGCATCGGAATTAAATAGAAAAGGCACAATGCCGACTTAAGTACAAGCAGACTGACTCTTCTCACTGGATATGTTTTGAACCATTCCTGCGACACTAGTTATAGATTCCGATGCTTCACTTTAGGTTCACTCTATCCCTTGGACCTTCTTATTGACGATGAAACACAGAAATTGCAACGGAGTTAAATACAAAATGCACAATGCCGACTTAAGTACAAGAAGACTGACTCTTCTTACTGACTGTTTTGAACCATTCCTGTGACACTAGATATAGATTCCGATGCTTCACTTCAGGTTTAGTGTATCCCTCTGACGTTCTTATTAACGATGAAACGCAGATATTGCATCGGAATTAAATACAAAAGGCACAATGCCGACTTAAGTACAAGAAGACTGACTCTTCTTACTGACTATGCTTTGAACCATTCCTGTGACACTAGTTATAGATTCCGATGCTTCACTTCTGGTTTACTGTATCCCTTGGACCTTCGTATTGACGATGAAACACAGAAATTGCATGGGAATTAAATACAAAAGGCACAATACCCAATGAGGTACAAGAAGACTGACTCTTCATACTGACTATGTTTTGAACCATTCCTGTGACACTAGTTATGGATTCCGATGCTTCACTTCAGGTTTACTGTATCCCTTGGACCTTCGTATTGACGATGAAACACTGAAATTGCATCGGTATTTAATACAAAAGGCACAGTGCCGACCTAAGTACGAGAAGACTGACTTCTCTTACTGACTATACCTTGATTCATTCCTGTGACACTAGTTATAGATTCCGATGCTTCACTTCGGTTTACTGTATCCCTTGGACCTTATTGTTGACGATGAAACACAGAAATTGCATCGGAATTAAATACAAAAGGCACAATGCCGACTAAAGGACAAGAAGACTGGATCTTCTTACTGCCTATGTTTTGAACCATTCCTGTGACACTAGTTATAGATTCCGATGCTTCACTTCAGATTTACTGTATCCCTCTGACCTTCTCATTGACGATGAAACACAGAAATTGCATCTGAATTAAATACAAAAGGCACAATGCCGACTTAAGTGCAAGAAGACTGACTCTTCTTACTGTCTATGTTTTGAACCATTCCTGTGACACTAGTTATAGATTCCGATGATTCACACAAGGTTTACTGTATCCCTTGGACCTTCTTATTGACGATGAAACACCGAAATTGCATCGGAATTAAATAAAAAAGGCACAATGCCGACTTAAGTACAAGATGACTGACTCTTCTTACTGACTATGATTTGAACAATTCCTCTGACACTAGTTGTAGATCCCGATGCTTCACTTCAGGTTTACTGTATCCCTCTGACGTTCTTATTAACGATGAAACACAGATATTGCATCGGAATTTAATACAAAAGGCACAATGCTGACTTAAGTACAAGAAGACTGACTCTTATTACTGACTATGTTTTGAACCATTCCTGTGAAACTAGTTATAGATTACGATGCTTCACTTCCGGTTTACTGTATCCCTTGGACCTTCGTATTGACGGTGAAACACAGAAATTGCATCGGAATTAAATACAAATGGCACAATGCCGACTTAAGTACAAGAAGACTGACTCTTCTTACTGACTATGATTTGAACAATTCCTGTGACACTAGTTGTTGATTTCGAGGCTTCACTTCAGGTATACTGTATCCCTAGGACCTTCTTATGGACGATGAAACACAGAAATTGCATCGGAACTAAATACAAAAGGCACAATGCCGACTTAAGTATAAGAAGACTGACTCTTTACTGCTGTCTATGTTTGAACCATTCCTGTGACATTAGTCATAGATTCCGATGATTCACTTCAGAGGTACTGTATCCTTTGGACCTTCTTATTGGCGACGAAACACAGAAATTGCATCCTAATTTAATAGAAAATGCACAATGCCGACTTAAGTACAAGAAGACTGACTGTTCTTACTGTCTATGCTTCGAACCATTGCTGTGACACTAGTTATAGATTCCGATGCTTCACCTCAGGTTCACTGTATCCCTCTGACCTTCTTATTGACGATGAAACACAGAAATTTCATCGGAATTAAATAGAAAAGGCACAATGCCGTCTTAAGTACATGCAGACTGACTCTTCTTAGTGTCTATGTTTTGAACCATTCCTGTGACGCTAGTTACAGATTCCGATGCTTCACTTCAGGTTTACTGTGTCCCTTGGACCTTCTTATTGACGATGAAACACAGATATTGCATCGGAATTAAATACAAAAGCCAAAATGGCGACTTAAGTACAAGATGACTGACTCTTCTTACTGACTGTTTTGAACCATTCCTGTGACACTAGATATAGATTCCGATGCTTCGCTTCAGGTTTACTGTATCCCTCTGACGTTCTTATTAACGATGAAACGCAGAAATTGCATCGGAATTAAATACAAAAGGCACAATGCCGACTTAAGTGCAAGAAGACTGACTCTTCTTACTGACTATGTTATGAACCATTCCTGTGACACTAGTTATAGATTCCGATGATTCACTTCTGGTTTACTGTATCCCTTGGACCGTCGTATTGACGATGAAATACAGAAATTGTATCGGAATTAGATACAAAATGCACAATGCCGACTTAAGTACAAAAAGACTGTCTCTTCTTACTGACTATACCTTGTTCCATTCCTGTGACACTAGTTATAGATTCCGATGCTTCACTTCAGGTTTACTGTATCCCTTGGACCTTCTTATTGACGATGAAACACAGAAATTGCATCGGAATTAAATACAAAAGAAACGATGCCGAATTAAGTACAAGAAGGCTGACTCTTCTTACTGTCTATGTTTTGAACCGTTCCTGTGACACTAGTTACAGGGTCCGATGCTTCACTCCAGGTCCAGTGTATCCCTTGAACCTTCTTATTGACGATGAAACACAGAAATTTCATCGCAATTAAATACAAAAGGCATAATGCTGACTTAAGGACAAGAATCCTGAATCTTCTTACTGCCTATGTTTGGAACCATTCCTGTGACACTAGTTATAGATTCCGATGCTTCACTTCAGGCTTACTGTATCCCTCTGACCTTCTTATTTACGTCGAAACATAGAAATTGCATCGGAATTAAATACAAAAGGCACAATGCCTACTTAAGAAGACTTACTCTTCTTACTGACTATGTTTTGAACCATTCCTGTGACACTAGTTTTGGATTCCGATGCTTCACTTGAGGTTTACTGTATCCCTTGGACCTTCTAATTGACGATGAAATACAGAAATTGCATCGGAATTAAATACAAAAGGCACAATGTCGACTTAAGTACAAGATGACTGACTCTTCTTACTGACTCTATCTTGATCCGTTCCTGTGACACTAGTTATAGATTCCGATGCTTCACTTCGGGTTTACTGTATCCCTTGGACCTTCTTATTGACGATGAAACACAGAAATTGCATTGGAATTAAATACAAAAGGCACAAAGCCGACTTAACTACAAGAAGATTGACTCTTCTTACTGACTATGATTAGAACCATTCCTGTGACACTAGTTGTAGATTCCGATGCTTCACTTCAGGTTTATTGTATCCCTCTTACCTTCTTATTAACGATGAAACACAGATATTGCATCGGAATTAAATACAAAAGGCACAATGCCGACTTAAGTACAAGCAGACTGACTCTTCTTACTGTCTGTGTTTTGAACCATTCCTGTGACACTAGTTATAGATTCCGATGCTTCACACAAGGTTTACTGTATCCCTTGGACCTTCTTATTGACGATGAAACACAGAAATTGCATCGAAAATAAATACAAAAGGCACAATGCCGACCTAAGTACAACAAGACTGACTCTTCTTACTGGATATGTTTTGAACCATTCCTGTGACACTAGTTATAGATTCCGATGCTTCACTTCAGGTTTAGTGTATCCCTCTGACCTTCTTATTGAAGATGAAACACAGATATTGCATCGGAAATAAATACAAAAGGCACAATACCGACTTAAGTACATGTAGACTGAATCTTCCTACTGTCTATGATTTGAACGATTCCTATGTCACTAGTTATTGATTCCGATGCTTCACTTCTGGTTTACTGTATCCCTTGGACCTTCGTATTGACGATGAAACACAGAAATTGCATGCGAATTAAATACAAAAGGCACAATACCCAATGAAGTACAAGAAGACTGACTCTTCTTATTGACTATGTTTGAACCATTCCTGTGACACTAGTTATGGATTCCGATGCTTCACTTCAGGTTTACTGTATCCCTTGGACCTTCGTATTGACGATGAAACACTGAAATTGCATCGGTATTAAATACAAAAGGCACAGTGCCGACCTAAGTACGAGAAGACTGACTCCTCTTACTGACTATACCTTGATTCATTCCTGTGACTCTAGTTATAGATTCCGATGCTTCACTTCAGGTTTACTGTATCCCTTGGACCTTATTGTTGACGATGAAACACAGAAATTGCATCGGAATTAAATACAAAAGGCACAAAGCCGACTAATGGACAAGAAGACTGGAACTTCTTACTGCCTATGTTTTGAACCATTCCTGTGACACTTGTTATAGATTCCGATGCTTCACTTCTGGTTTACTGTATCCCTTGGACCTTCGTATTGACGATGAAACACAGAAATTGCATGCGAATTAAATACAAAAGGCACAATACCCAATGAAGTACAAGAAGACTGACTCTTCTTATTGACTATGTTTGAACCATTCCTGTGACACTAGTTATGGATTCCGATGCTTCACTTCAGGTTTACTGTATCCCTTGGAACTTCGTATTGACGATGAAACACAGAAATTGCATCTGAATTAAATAGAAAAGGCACAATGCCGTCTTAAGTACAAGCAGACTGACTCTTCTTAGTGTCTATGTTTTGAACCAATCCTGTGACGCTAGTTAAAGATTCCGATGCTTCACTTCAGGTTTACTGTATCCGTTGGACCTTCTTATTGACGATGAAACACAGAAATTGCATCGGAATTGAATACAAAAGGCACAATGCCTACTTAAGTACAAGAAGACGGACTCTTCTTACTGACTGCTTTGAACCATTCCTGTGACACTAGATATAGATTTCGATGCTTCACTTCAGGTTTACTGTATCCTAGGACCTTCTTATTGACGATGAAACACAGAAATTGCATCGGAACTAAATACCAAAGGCACAATGCCGACTTAAGTATAAGAAGACTGACTCTTTACTGCTGTCTATGTTTGAACCATTCCTGTGACATTAGTTATAGATTCCGATGCTTCACTTCAGGGTTACTGTATCCTTTGGACCTTCTTATTGGCGACGAAACACAGAAATTGCATCGGAATTCAATAGAAAATGCACAATGCCGACTTAAGTACAAGAAGACTGACTGTTCTTACTGCCTATGTTACGAACCATTGCTGTGACACTAGTTATAGATTCCGATGCTTCACCTCAGGTCCACTGTATCCCTCTGACCTTCTTATTGACGATGAAACACAGAAATTGCATGGGAATTAAATAGAAAAGGCACAATGCCATCTTAAGTACAAGCAGATTGACTCTTCTTAGTGTCTATGTTTTGAACCATTCCTGTGACGCTAGTTACAGATTCCGATGCTTCACTTCAGGTTTACTGTGTCCCTTGGACCTTCTTATTGACGATGAAACACAGAAACTGCATCGGAATTAAATACAAAAGGAAAAATGGCGACTTAAGTACAAGAAGACGGACTCTTCTTACTGACTGCTTTGAACCATTCCTGTGACACTAGATATAGATTTCGATGCTTCACTTCAGGTTTACTGTATCCCTCTGACGTTCTTATTAACGATGAAACGCAGATATTGCATCGGAATTAAATACAAAAGGCGCAATGCCGACTTAAGTACAAGAAGACTGACTAATCTTACTGACTATGTTTTGAACCATTCCTGTGACACTAGTTACAGATTCCGATGCTTTACCTCTGGTTTACTCTATCCCTTGGACCGTCGTATTGATGATGAAACACAGAAATTTCATCGGAATTAAATACAAAAGGCACAATGCCGACTTACGTACAAGAACACTGACTCTTCTTACTGACTATGTTTTGAACCAATTCTGTGACACTAGTTATGGATTCCGATGCTTCACTTCAGGTTTACTGTATCCCATGGACCTTCTTATTGACGATGAAACACAGACATTGCATCGGAATTAGATACAAAAGGCACAATGCCGACTTAAGTACAAAAAGACTGACTCTTCTTACTGACTATAGCTTGTTCCATTCCTGTGACACTAGTTATAGATTCCGATGCTTCACTTCAGGCTTACTGTATCCCTCTGACCTTCTAATTGACGACGACACACAGAAATTGCATCGGAATTAAATACAAGATTCACAATGCCTACTTAAGAAGACTTACTCTTCTTACTGACTATTTTTTGAACCATTCCTGTGACACTAGTTTTGGATTCCGATGCTTCACTTCAGTTTTACTGTATCCCTTGGACCTTCTAATTGACGATGAAACACAGAAATCGCATCGGAATTAAATACAAAAGGCACAATGTCGACTTAAGTAAAAGATGACTGACTGTTCTTACTGACTCTATCTTGATCCATTCCTGTGACACTAGTTATAGATTCCGATGCTTCACTTCGGGTTTACTGTATCCCTTGGACCTTCTTATTGACGATGAAACACAGAAATTGCATCGGAATTAAATACAAAAGGCACAAAGCCGACTCAAGTACAAGAAGACTGACTCTTCTTACTGACTATGATTTGAACCATTCCTGTGACACTAGTTGTAGATTCGATGCTTCACTTCAGGTTTATTGTATCCCTCTGACCATCTTATTAACGATGAAACACAGATATTGCATCGGAATTAAATACAAAAGGCACAATGCCGACTTAAGTACAAGCAGACTGACTCTTCTTGCTGATTATGTTTGATCCATTCCTGTGACACTAGTTATAGATTCCGATGCTTCACTTCTGGTTTACTGTATCCCTTGGACCTTCGTATTGACGACGAAACACAAAAATTGCATCGGAATTAAATACAAAAGGCACAATGCTGTCTCAAGTACAAGAAGACTGACTCTTCCTACTGACTATGTTTGAACGAATCCTGTGACATTAGTTATTGTTTCCGATGCTTCACTTCAGGTTTACTGTATCCTTTCGACCTTCCTATTGGCGACGAAACACAGAAATTGCATCGGAACAAAATACAAAAGGCACAATGCCGACTTAAGTACAAGAAGACTGACTCTTCCTACTGTCCTTGTTTGAACGAATCCTGTGACATTAGTTGTAGATTCCGATGCTTCACTTCAGGTTTACTGTATCCTTTGGACCATCCTGTTGGCGACGAAACACAGAAATTGCATCGGAATTAAATAGAAAAGGCACAATGCCGACTTAAGTACAAGCAGACGGATTCTTCTCACTGGATATGTTTTGAACCATTCCTGTGACACTAGTTATAGATTCCGATGCTTCATTTCAGGTTTGGTGTATCCCTCTGACCTTCTTATTGACGATGAAACACAGAAATTGCATCGGAAATAAATACAAAAGGCACAATACCGGCTTAAGTACATGTAGACTGAATCTTCCTACTGTCTATGTTTTGAACCATTCCTGTGACACTAGTTACAGATTCCAATGCTTCATTTCAGGATTACTGCATCCCTTGGACCTTCGTAATGACGATGAAACACAGATAGTGCATCGGAATTAAATACAAAAGGTACAATGCCGACTTAAGTAGAAGAAGACTGACTCTTCCTACTGTCTATGTTTTGAACCATTCCTGTGACACTAGTTATAGATTCCGATGCTTCACTATAGGTTCACTCTATCCCTTGGACCTTCTTATTGACGATGAAACACAGAAACTGCAACGGAGTTTAATACAAAAGGCACAATGCCGACTTAAGTACAAGAAGACTGACTCTTCTTACTGACTGTTTTGAACCACTCCTGTGACACTAGTTATAGATTCAATGCTTCACTTCTGGTTTACTGTATCCCTTGGACCTTCGTATTGACGATGAAACACAGAAATTGCATGGGAATTAAATACAAAAGGCACAATGCCCAATGAAGTACAAGAAAACTGCCTCTTCTTACTGACTATGTTTTGAACCATTCCTGTGACACTAGTTATGGATTCCGATGCTTCACTTCAGGTTTTTCTGTATCCCTTGGACCTTCGTATTGGCGATGAAACACTGAAATTGCATCGGTATTAAATACAAAGGACACAGTGCCGACCTAAGTACGAGAAGACTGACTCCTCTTACTGACTATACCTTGATTCATTCCTGTGACACTAGTTATAGATTCCGATTCTTCACTTCAGGTTTACTGTATCCCTTGGACCTTATTATTGACGATGAAACACAGAAATTGCATCGGAATTAAATACAAAAGGCACAATGCCGACTAAAGGACCAAAAGACTGGATCTTCTTACTGCCTATGTTTTGAACCATTCCTGTGACACTAGTTATAGATTCCGATGCTTCACTTCAGGTTTACTGTATCCCTCTGACCTTCTCATTGACGATGAAACACAGAAATTGCATATTAATTAAATACAAAAGGCACAATGCCGACTTAAGTGCAAGAAGACTGACTCTTCTTACTGTCTATGTTTTGAACCATTCCTGTGACACTAGTTATAGATTCCGATGCTTCACACAAGGTTTACTGTATCCCTTGGACCTTCTTATTGACGCTGAAACACCGAAATTGCATCGGAATTAAATAGAAAAGGCAGAATGCCAAGTTAGGTACAAGAAGACTGTCTCTTCTTACTGTCTATGTTTTGAACCATTCCTGTGACACTAGTTAGAGATCCCGATGCTTCACTTCAGGTTTACTGTATCCCTCTGACGTTCTTATTAACGATGAAACACAGATATTGCATCGGAATTAAATACAAAAGGCACAATGCTGACTTAAGTACAAGAAGACTGACTCTTCTTACTGACTATGTTTTGAACGATTCCTGTGACACTAGATATAGATTACGATGCTTCACTTCCGGTTTACTGTATCCCTTGGACCTTCGTATTGACGATGAAACAGAAATTGCATCGGATTTAAATAGAAAAGGCACAATGCCGTCTTAAGTACAAGCAGACTGACTCTTCTTAGTGTCTATGTTTTGAAGCATTCCTGTGACGCTAGATAAAGATTCCGATGCTTCACTTCTGGTTTACTGTATCCGTTGGACCTTCTTATTGACGATGAAACACAGAAATTGCATCGGAATTGAATACAAAAGGCACAATGCCTACTTAAGTACAAGATGACTGGCTCTTCTTACTGAGTATGTTTTGAACCACTCCTGTGACACTAGTTGTAGATTCCGAGGCTTCACTTCGGGTTTACTGTATCCCTAGGACCTTCTTATTGACGATGAAACACAGAAATTGCATCGGAACTAAATACAAAAGGCACAATGCCGACTTAAGTATAAGAAGACTGACTCTTTACTGCTGTCTATGTTTGAACCATTCCTGTGACATTAGTTATAGATTCCGATGCTTCACTTCAGTGTTACTGTATCCTTTGGACCTTCTTATTGGCGACGAAACACAGAAATTGCATCGGAATTAAATAGAAAATGCACAATGCCGACTTAAGTACAAGAAGACTGACTGTTTTACTGTCTATGTTTCGAACCATTGCTGTGACACTAGTTATAGATTCCGATGCTTCACCTCAGGTCCACTGTATCCCTCTGACCTTCTTATTGACGATAAAACACAGAAATTGCTTCGGAATTAAATAGAAAAGGCACAATGCCGCCTTAAGTACAAGCAGACTGACTCTTCTTAGTGTCTATGTTTTGAATCATTCCTGTGACGCTAGTTACAGATTCCGATGCTTCACTTCAGGTTTACTGTGTCCCTTGGACCTTCTTATTGACGATGAAACACAGAAATTGCATCGGAATTAAATACAAAGGGCAAAATGGCGACTTAAGTACAAGAAGACTGACTCTTCTTACTGACTGTTTTGAACGATTCCTGTGACAGTAGATATAGATTCCGATGCTTCACTTCAGGTTTACTGTATCCCTCTGACGTCCTTATTAACGATGAAACGCAGATATAGCATCGGAATTAATTACAAAAGGCACAATGCCGACTTAAGAACAAGAAGACTGACTCTTCTTACTGACTATGTTTTGGACCATTCCTGTGACACTAGTTATAGATTCCGATGCTTCACATCAGGTTTACTGTATCCCTCTGACCTTCTTATTGACGATGAAACACAGAAATTGCATCGGAAATAAATACAAAAGGCACAATACCGGCTTAAGTACATGTAGACTGAATCTTCCTACTGTCTATGTTTTGAACCATTCCTGTGACACTAGTTACAGATTCCGATGCTTCATTTCAAGATTACTGCATCCCTTGGACCTTCGTAATGACGATGAAACACAGATAGTGCATCGGAATTAAATACAAAAGGTACAATGCCAACTTAAGTAGAAGAAGACTGACTCTTCCTACTCTCTATGTTTTGAACCATTCCTGTGACACTAGTTATAGATTCCGATGCTTCACTTTAGGTTTACTGTATCCCTTGGACCTTCTTATTGACGATGAAACACAGAAATTGCATCGGAATTAAATACAAAAGGCACAATGCCGACTTAAGTACAAGAAGGCTGACTCTTCAAACTGTCTATGTTTTGAACCATTCCTGTGACACTAGTTATAGATTACGATGCTTCACTCCTGGTTTACTGTATCCCTTCGACCTTAATATTGACGATGAAACACAGACATTGCATCGGAATTAAATACAAAAGGCACCATGCCGACTTAAGGACAAGAAGACTGGATCTTCTTACTGCCTATGTTTTGAACCATTCCTGTGACACTAGTTATAGATTCCGATGCTTCACTTCAGGTTTACTGTATCCCTCTGACCTTCTCATTGACGATGAAACACAGAAATTGCATCTGAATTAAATACAAAAGGCACAATGCCGACTTAAGTGCAAGAAGACTGACTCTTCTTACTGCCTATGTTTTGAACCATTCCTGTGACACTAGTTATAGATTCCGATGCTTCACTTCTGTTTTACTGTATCCGTTGGACCTTCGTATTGACGATGAAACACAGAAATTGCATCGGAATTGAATACAAAAGGCACAATGCCTACTTAAGTACAAGATGACTGGCTCTTCTTACTGAGTATGTTTTGAACCATTCCTGATACACTAGTTGTAGATTCCGAGGCTTCACTTCAGGTTTACTGTATCCCTAGGACCTTCTTATTGACGATGAAACACAGAAATTGCATCGGAACTAAATACAAAAGGCACAATGCCGACTTAAGTATAAGAAGACTGACTCTTTACTGCTGTCTATGTTTGAACCATTCCTGTGACATTAGTTATAGATTCCGATGCTTCACTTCAGGGTTACTGTATCCTTTGGACCTTCTTATTGGCGACGAAACACAGAAATTGCATCGGAATTAAATTGAAAATGCACAATGCCGACTTAAGTACAAGAAGACTGACTCTTCTTACTGTCTATGTTTCGAACCATTGCTGTGACACTAGTTATATATTCCGATGCTTCACCTCAGGTCCACTGTATCCCTCTGACCTTCTTATTGACGATGATACACAGAAATTGCATCGGAATTAAATAGACAAGGCACAATGCCGACTTAAGTACAAGAAGACTGACTCTTCTTACTGACTATGATTTGAACAATTCCTGTGACACTAGTTGTAGATTCCGATGCTTCACTTCTGGTTTACTGTATCCATTGGACCGTCGTTTTGATGATGAAACACAGAAATTTCATCGGAATTGAATACAAAAGGCACAATGCCGACTTACGTACAAGAAGACTGACTCTTCTTACTGTCTATGTTTTGAACCATTCCTGTGACACTAGTTATAGATTCCGATGCTTCACTTCAGGTTTACTGTATCCCTCTGACCCTCTTATTGACGATGAAACACAGAAATTGCATCGGAATTAAATACAAATGGCACAATGCCGAATTGAGTACAAGAAGATTGACTCTTCTTACTGTCTATGTTTTGAACCATTCCTGTGACACTAGTTATGGACTCAGATGCTTCACTCCAGCCTTACTGTATCCCTTGGACCTTCTTATTGACGATGAAACAGAGAAATTGCATCATAATTAAATATAAAAGGCACAATGAGAACTTAAGTACAAGAAGACTGACTCTTTTTACTGACTATGTTTTGAACCATTCTTGTGACACTAGTCATAGTTTCCGATGCTTCACTTCAGGATTACTGTATCCCTCTGACCTTCTTATTGACGATGAAACACAGAAATTGCATCGGAATTAAATACAAAAGGCACCATGCCGACTTAAGTACATGTAGACTGACTTTTCCTACTGTCTATGTTTTGAACCATTCCTGTGACACTTGTTATAGATTCCGATGCTTCACTTCAGGTTTACTGTATCCCTTGGACCTTCTTATTGACGATGAAACACAGAAATTGCATCGGAATTAAATACAAAAGGCACAATGCCGACTTAAGTACAAGAAGACTGACTCTTCCAACTGTCTCTGTTTTGAACAATTCCTGTGACACTAGGTATAGATTCCGATGCTTCACTTCAGGTTTTCTTTATCCCTCTGACCGTCGTATTGACGAAGAAACACAGAAATTGCATCGGAATTAAATAGAAAAGGCACAATGCCGACTTAAGTACTAGAAGACTGACTCTTCCTACTGTCTATGTTTTGAACCATTCCTGTGACACTAGTTATAGATTCCGATGCTTCACTTCAGGTTTACTGTATCCCTTGGACTTTCTTATTGACGATGAAACACAGAAATTGCATCGGAATAAAATACAAAAGGCTCAATGCCGACTTAACTACAAGATAACTGACTCTTCTTACTGACTATGCTTTGAACCATTCCTGTGACTCTAGTTATGGATTCCGATGCTTAACTTTAAGATTACTGTATCCCTCTGACCTTCTTAGTGACGATGAAACTCAGAAATTGCATCGGAATTAAATATAAAAAGCACAATGCCGACTTAAGTACAAGAAAACTGACTCATCTTACTGTCTATGTTTTGAACCGTCCCTGTGACGCTAGTTATAGATTCCGCTGCTTCACTACAGGTTTACTGTATCCCTTGGACCTTCTTATTAACGATGAAACACAGAAATTGCATCGGAATTAAATACAAAAGGCACAATACCGACTTAAGTACAAGAAGACGGACTCTTTTTACTGACTATGTTTTGAATCATTCCTGTGACACTAGTTATAGATTCCGATGCTTCACTCAAGGTTTACTCAATCCCTTAGACCTTCTTATTGACGACGAAACACAGAAATTGCATTGGAATTAAATAGAAAAGGCATAATACCAAGTTAAGTACAAGAAGACTGACTCTTCCTACTGTCTATGTTTTGTACCATTCCTGTGACACTAGTTATAGATTCCGATGCTTCACTTCAGGTTTACTGTATCCCTTCGACCTTCTTATTAACGATGAAACACACAAATTGCATCGGAATTAAATACAAAAGGCACAATGCCGACTTAAGTACAAGAAGACTGTCTCTTCCTACTGACTATGTTTTGAACCATTCCTGTGACACTAGTTATAGATTCCGATGCTTCACTTCAGGTTTACTGTATCCCTCTGAGCTTCTTATTGACGATGAATCACAGAAATTGCATCGGAATTAAATACAAAAGGCACAAAGGAGACATAAGTACATGTAGACTGACTTTTCCTAATGTCTATGATATGAACCATTCCTGTGACACTAGTTATAGATTCCGATGGTTCATTTCAGGCTTACTGTATCCCTTGGACATTCTTATTGACGATGAAACACAGAAATTGCATCGGAATTAAATGCAAAAGGCACAATGGCGACTTAAGTACAAGAAGACTGACTCTTCCAACTGTCTACGTTTCGAACCATTCCTGTGACACTAGTTATAGATTCCGATGCTTCACTTCAGGTTTACTGTATCCCTCTGACCTTCTTATTGACGATGAAACACAGAAATTGTATCGGAATTAAATACAAAAGGCACTATGCCGACTTAACTACAAGAAAACTGACTCTTCTTACTGACTATGTTTTGAACTTTTCCTGCGACACTAGTTATAGATTCCGATGCTTAACTTCAGGATAACTGTATCCCACTGACCTTCTTAGTGACGATGAAACACAGAAATTGCATCGAAATTAAATATAAAAGGCACAATGCCGTTTTAGGTACAAGAAGACTGACTCTTCTTACTGACTATGTTTTGAACCATTCCTGTGACACTAGTTATAGATTCTGATGCTTCTCTTCAGGTTTACTGTATCCCTTGGACCTTCTTATTGGCGATGAAACACAGAAAGAGCATCGGAATTAAATACAAAGGCACAATGCCGACTTAAGCACAAGAAGACTGACTCTTCTTCTGTCTATGTTTTGAACCATTCCTGTGTCACTGGTTATAGATTTCGATGCTTCACTTCACGTTTACTGTATCCCTTGGGCCTTCTTATTGACGATGAAACACAGAAATTGCATCGGAATTAAATACAAATGGCACAATGCCGACTGAAGTACAAAAGACAGACTCTTCTTACTGACTATGTTTTGAACCATTCCTGTGACACTAGATATAGATTACGATGCTTCACTCAAGGTTTACTCAATCCCTTAGACCTTCTTATTGACGATGAAACACAGAAATTGCATCGGAATTAAATAAATAATGCACAATGCCGACTTAAGAACAATAAGACTGACTCTTATTACTGTCTATGCTTTGAACCATTCCTGTGACACTAGTTACAGATTCAGATGCTTCACTCCAGTTTTACTGTATCCCTTGGACCTTCTTATTTACGATGAAACACAGAAATTGCATCGGAATTAAATACAAAAGGCACAATGCCGACTTAAGTACAAGAAGACTGGCTCTTCTTACTGACTATGCTTTGAACCATTCCTGTGACACTAGTTATAGATTCCGATGCTTCAATTATGTTTCACTGTATCCCTTGGACCTTCTTATTGACGATGAAACACTGAAATTGCATCGGAATTAAAAAGAAAAGGCACAATGCCGACTTAAGTACAAGAAGACTGGCTCTTCTTACTGACTATGCTTTGAACCATTCCTGTGACATTAGTTATAGATTCCGATGCTTCACTTCAGTTTCACTGTATCCCTTGGACCTTCTTACTGACGATGAAACCCAGAAATTGCATCGGAATTAAATAGAAAAGGCCCAATGCCGGCTTAAGTACAAGAAGACTGATTCTTCCTACTGTCTATGATTTGAACCATTCCTGTGACACTAGTTATAGATTCCGATGCTTCACTTCAGGTTTACTGTATCCTTCTGCCCTTCTTATTGACGATGAAACATAGAAATTGCATCGGAATTAAATATAAAAGGCACAATGCCGACTTAAGTACAAGAAGACTGACCCTGCTTACTGTCTATGTTTTGAACCATTATTGTGATACTAGTTATAAATTCTGATGCTTCACTTCAGGTTTACTGTATCCCTTGGACCTTCTTATTGGCGATGAAACACATAAATTGCATCGGAATTAAATACAAAAGCACAATGCCGACTTAAGTACAAGAAGACGGACTCTTCTTACTGACTATGTTTTGGACTCTCCTGTGACACTAGTTATAGATTCCGATGCCTCACTTCTGGTTTACTGTATCCCTTGGACATTCCTATTGACGATGAGACACAGATATCGCATCGGAATTAAATAGAAAAAGCACAATGCCGTCTTAAGTACAAAAAGACTGACTCTTCCTACTCTCTATATTTTGAACCATTCCTGTGACACTAGTTTGTTATTCCGATGCTTCACTTGACGTTTACTGTATCCCTCGGACCTTCTTATGGACGGTGAAACACAGAAATTGCATCGGAATAAAATACAAAAGGCACAATCCCGACTTAAGTACAAGAAGACTGAATCTCCCAACTCTCTATGTTTTGTACCAATCCTGTGACACTAGATATAGTTTCCGATGCTTCACTTCAAGTTTACTGTATCCCTCTGACCATCTTATTGACGATGAAAAACAGAAATTGCATCGGAATTAAATAGAGAAGGTACAATACCGACTTAAGTACAAGAAGACTGACTCATCCTACTGTCTATGTTTCGAACCATTCCTGTGACACTAGTTATAGATTCCGATGCTTCACTTCAGGTTTACTGTATCCCTTGGACCTTCTTATTAACGATGAAACACACAAATTGCATAGGAATTATCTACAAAAGTCACAATGCCGACTTAAGTACAAGAAGACTGACTCTTCTTACTGACTATGATTTTAACCAATCCTGTGACACTAGTTATAGATTCCGATGCTTCACTTCAGGTTTACTGTATCCCTCTGACCTTCTTATTGACGATGAATCACAGAAATTGCATCGGAATTAAATACAAAAGGCACAAAGCAGACTTAAGTACATGTAGACTGACTTTTCCTAATGTCTATGTTTTGAACCATTCCTGTGCCACTAGTTATAGATTCCGATGGTTCATTTCAGGTATACTGTATCCCTGTGACCTTCGTATTGACGATGAAACACAGAAATTGCATCGGAATTAAATAGAAAATGCACAATGCCGACTTAACTACAAGAAGACTGACTCTTCTTACTGACTATGTTTTGAACCATTCCTGTGACAATAGTTATAGATTCCGATGCTTAACTTGAGGATAACTGTGTCCCACTGACCTTCTTAGTGACGATGAAACACAGAAATTGCATCGGAATTAAATACAAAAGGCACATTGCCGACTTAAGTACTAGAAGACTGACTCTTCTTACTGACTATGTTTGAACCATTCCTGTGACACTAGTTATAGAGTCTGATGCTTCACTTCAGGTTTACTGTATCCCTTGGACCTTCTTATTGGCGATGAAACACAAAAAGTGCATCGGAATTAAATACAAAAAGCACAATGCCGAATTAAGTACAAGAAGACTTAATCTTCTTACTGTCTATGTTTTGAACCATTCCTGTGACACTAGATATAGATTCCGATGCTTCACTCTAGGTTTACTGTATCCCTTGGACATACTTATTGACGATGAAAGGCAGAAATTGCATCGGAATTAAATAAAAAATGCACAATGCCGACTTACGTACAAGAAGACTGACTCTTCTTAATGTCTATCTTTTGAACCATTCCTGTGACAGTAGTTACAGATTCCGATGCTTCACTCCAGGTTTACTGTATCCCTTGGATCTTCCTATTGACGATGAAACACAGAAATTGCATCGGAATTAAATACACCATTCACAATGCCAACTTAAGTACAAAAAGACTGACTCTTCTTACTGTCTATGATTTGAACCATTCCTGTGACACTAGTTACAGATTCCGATGCTTCTCTCCAGGTTTACCGTCTCCCTTGGACCTTCTTATTGACGAAGAAACACAGTAATTGCATCGGAATTAAATACAAAAGGCACAATGCCGACTTAAGTACAAGAAGACTGACTCTGCTTACTGTCTATGATTTGAACCATTCCTGTGATACTAGTTATAGATTTCGATGCTTCACTTCAGGTTTACTGAATCCCTTGGACCTTCTTATTGGCGATGAAACACAGAAATTGCATCGG